>NC_044001.1:3127797-3200297 GCF_902150065.1 Myripristis murdjan | reverse complement strand
CTTACTTCTCACACTGAGCGACATTTGACCGACAGTGCTGCTGTGCTTTAACGGACATTTCATATTTCAAACGGAGGATTTTTCCCACTTTTGTGCTGATTTATTTACTAAAATAAAAACTTTGAGGACTTTTTTTTTTTTCCATGACTGACATTTACTGCAGATGCTCATTCGACTGATGCTTCTTTTTTAGAATTTATTTGATTTTAATTTCCTCATCAGCAGCATGACAAATGACATTATAATCTAAAAACAGATGAAGCATGACATTTTCAAACGTAATCCCTCACAGATTATTGACCATCTGCTTTTTGTAATCTGTAAACCCATTAAATATAATCTGAGTGACATCCAGCATCACCTCATTTCCATTTTCCTCTCTACTTGCGTGTGTGTGTGTGTGTGTGTGTGTGTGTGTGTGTGAAAGAGAGAGAGAGAGAGAGACTATAAATAAGTGTGAGTAAGGGCGGATGCTTTTGTGTCAGTGTTCAGTCAGTGTGTGTTTTGTCACATTTACATGTGATTTTGTGTGTGTGTGTGTGTGTGTGTGTGTGTGTGTGTGTGTGTGTGAGACAATATAAGTGAAGTAGGATGCTCGGCTTTGAGTCAGTGTGTGCTCTTTCGACGTGTGCACATGTGTGAGTGTGTGAGTGAGAGTGAATGAGCAAGTGTGTATGTTTGTGAGCTCCTGTTCCTGTGTGTGTGTGTGTGTCTGAGTGTCTCTGTGTGCGTGTGTGTGTGTGTGTGTGAGTGTGTGTGTGTGTGTGTGTTTGTGTGCTGGTTTCTGCTTGTGCCTCTGTCAGCACTGAAGTGAAATATAACTCTGCATTGTTATGAAAACCACATCCTGCATTCCTAAATTAGAGAGAGAGAGAGAGGGAGGCAGAGAGCTGCTCTCTCTCTCTCTCTCTCTCTCTCTCTGTGTGTGTGTGTCTCTAAATCCAGCAGCAGAAATGACGCTGTGCACTTTATCATGCTAATTTCTCTGGAAAAAAAAAACCCTGCTCAGCCAGAGGCAGCCGCTCCGCAGACCCGACACAACAAACTTCACCGAGCTTCACGTCTCGTTTCACCGGGCAGCGCCAGAGAGGAACACACTCATAAAATTCAATTACAACAATCTTTATTTACACAGCACTTTGCGGAAGACCAGAGTTCACAAAGTATTTGTCATAAAAACAGAAGGCACAGGGAGCAACATCACGGCCTACATCAATCAATCAACCAAAGAAAACAGCACAAAAAACAAAGCAAACAGAATGTTTTGTTGATTTGTTGAGAGGTCGGTCCGTCATATCATGCACATCATCACAGTGAGCCACAACCAACAGATCTGCCTTTGTGCATTTTTCAGTTTTCTCCCAAGAAGGGGTTGGTCACAAAATCGTCTAAGGCAAACTCCACACACGTCAAAGAAAACTGCCAACCAGAAGAAGAAAGTACCGAACTTACCAAAAAAAAAAACGAAGCGAGAAAAGAAACCGGACGAGCCCCCAGTTCACGTTATGCCTCGTCTGGGGGAGTCCGGGACGCAAAATGCTCAATCTTCCCCAAATCCCACTCAGCCACAAAGACAAATACACTCGAGTCAATGATGTGGATTTAACAAACCAGAGAAACCAAAGAACAACGGCTTACCACCCTAACTAATAAAAGAGGAGAAAATACAGTGGTGGAAAAAAGTTTTGGGACACCCCATGCATTTGTGAAATATTGCATTAAACAAATCACTCTTAGGTCTTCAAGTGCAATTTCTTTTAGTACAGTCACAGCCAAAATACTAAACAAATCCTAAACATGCCATTAAAAACTTCAAATTAATTGGTTCCATAAAAATACATAAGAAATTTAGAGTATTGGGTCATTTTGGTACCAGTGATGAAGGTCGTTCTTTTTATTAAAAGACACAGTTTTTGTTGCCAAGCTTGGTGTCTATATAAAGCCAGCACATCTGAAAGATCTTCAGACACAAAAATGTCTAAAACAAGGAACCTAACGCAGGAAACACGCCTGAAGATAAAGATTACACTGTCAACAATTTAGTTTGGTTCGTTTTTCTTGTAAACAATAAACAAAAAAATATCATTTCTATTTGTTTGTATCTGTCTAATGCAGCCACACCTTTTGAAATCGAAGATCAGGGCCGGCCCGATCATCTCCTCGTCCCCGCACACACACCCAGTTACACAGGAGTGGAAAACACACACACACACACACACACACACACACATACCAGGCTTACAAAATGCGTAAGGAACAAACATAACACAGCGTTTCCCGGCGTTCGGCCGATTGTGCTGTTCGAGCTGCAGCCCGCCTCTTTTTCCTGAACGCCTGAACTCTATCAGTGATTCCTGAAGCTTCTTCTCCTAAATGCAATGGTTTCTATGGTGGAATTTGCATATCAGCTGTTAGAGCGCTCTCTGCTGCTCCACTACATTGAGCTTTATGCAGAGACTGTCAGTTTTTGTTGCTGAAAACATATTAATATGAGTATAATGACCTTCAAGACGTATGGAGACTCACAAAAATGTTCATGCCCTAAGAAAAGTAAAAACACATAAAAATCTTGACTCAGGCTTTCATAATTCTTGCATCAGCGGGTTAACAACACACTTCCAGCAAATTTCTTTATTGGTATCCATATTTTGTTGTTTTATAACTCTGTAAGGAGTTTTTTTTTTAATCTCACCTGCACAATCTGTTTTTGTTATTTTATGCTTCCGTTGCTGTTTTAATCCTGTGCTAATAAACTAAACTAAACTAAACTAAAGTGTAAGCACCGCTCTCTGCGTCGTCTGCACTGTTCTGCCCACTGCCTCTTCACATCGTCACATGAGAAAACACGAGTATAAAGCAGAGCCTGTGCACGTGGAACTCTTTTGTAAGTCAGTTTTATTTATCCAATGGCACTTTTCCACTGGCACCTACTCAGCTCGACTCTACTCGGTTTGTAAGGTTTTTCATTAGGTGGTAGTACCTGGTAGTACCTGGTACCAGTTACTATATTAGTACTATATTAGTACCTATTCAGCAGGAGTCGAGACGAAAATGTGACCTAAATGCCGTGCAGGCCACTGATTGGACAGGGAGCGACGACATATGAGAGCGACTCCTTCACGAAAACCAAACCCTGCATTTTTAAAAGAAAACAGGAAAAGCGACCGTGCACATTGATCATCGCTGAAGTTGGCAAAGTCGGAAAATGGCAAGCAAACCGGTACTGCAGTCAAATGAAGAGGTGGAGACTTTTCTGTGCTTGGCGGTGTGGCCGCGTTGCTATGACGACTCCACTGACGGTGAGGTGGTACTCAACTTTAATGGAAAACAACTGAAACCGAGTCGAGCTGAGTAGAATCGAGTAGGTGCTAGTGGAAAAGCGCCACAATTGAACGGGTTAGAACAGGCGTGGCTCTTTGGTTTGCAGCCAATCAGAGTATTTCCGGGCGGTTCCCGTTGCTATGGCAACACCTGTACATACCGACTGATGCATGGCCAGTGGAAACATGTCTGTGTGTCTGTCTTCACATGAAAATGAATATAACTGTGGGAATGACTTTGTGGCTCTTGATTTTGAAGTCGAATAAAAAAAAAAAAAAAAAAAAAAAAAAAAAAAAGCTGAGTCGAGTCTCACCTGTCAGGTTAATTAGGATTAACTTAGCTCACATCTGATTAGATCATTTCAACGTCAGCCAGAGATAGGACGTGGATTAAGATAAGATAAGATAACCTTCACTGTCATTGTTGGACAGTCACCTATACAACGAAACTGGAAGGGCCACAACTGAGGGTGCATTTGTACAAAAACACAAAGATGATGATGATGAGTACTTTATTAATATAAATTACATGGTCACAGCAGCCATCTCAACACACATTCGTACATAAATAAATTAAGTTAAAAAAAAAAGACAAGACAAGAGTAAACAAAAATGTTACGACAAAACAAGCACAACAGATGTGATAAATAAATAAAAACACGACGTGAGGCTCAATGATGATGTCATAAATAACAGAATCATAATAATAATTTCCCAGTTTGGGATCAGTAAAGTAAATCTATCTATCTATCTATCTATCTATCTATCTATCTATCTATCTATCTATCTATCTATAAAGCTTCTGATCCTTTAAACTCCGCCCAGCATCCAGGTGCTTGTTTTGTCATAATGGAAGTTTCAGGAAAATTATTCAAACAAACTCTTCTGGCGAAGCGGTGACATCAGTGAATACTACAACTGTTCCCTTGGCAACGTGAACCGCCCAAAAATGACTCAGATCTGATGTGAAGCAAAGGCCAGGTCCGGCTCCGCCCACTCAGCGAGCGCGGCACGCAAAGAGATTTTTTTTTTTTTTTTTTTTTTTTGGGGATTTTTCCTTTAACTGATGATGAAAGAGCTAGAAAGACACTTTACACATCTCTCATTCTGCACGTCTCTCTGTTTGTCTGTAGTCTCACACACACACACACACACACACACACACACACACGGTGTTTCTTGACCTTGGGATCTTTCCCCCCCTCCAGCGTTGCCTCGTTACCGTGGCGATGCAGCTGTACTGCTGGTGGCCGGATAAACAGCAGCAGCTGCTTCCAATTGTGCTGTGTCACTCTGTGTGTGTGTGTGTGTGTGTGTGTGTGTGTGTTTGGATGCACATTTGTGTCCAAGTGTGTGCGAATGTGTGTGCATGAACGGATGCAGGAGATAGAGAGGGAATTTGGTGCAAGAATGTGTGTGTGTGTGTGTGTGTGTGCTCATTAAGGCAGCAGCACACACACTTGGAGTCATCTGTCTTCTTCTTGTGAGCTGCTCAAAGGAGGCAAGGTGAGACCTCCTTCCTCCTCCTTCCTCCTCCTCGTCTCCCGTGTGTCTGTCTGATTCTCCGACTGAACCAACAGAGGAAACCTGACGCTCTCCCTCATTTCCCATGATCCTCTCTGCTCCGTTGGTTTGTAAAGGAACAAAGATGCGGTACAACGCCCCGCTCACTTCTCCTCTGTCAGGATGAAGCCTTCCTTTGTGCTGCTGCAGGTGTGTGTGTGTGTGTGTGTGTGTGTACGTGGAGTTGCATCTGGGCGTGTTCATGGATCCATGCAATTGTGAGGCTGTGCATGTGTGTGTTTGTGTGTGTGTGTGTGTGTTGGAGGCTTATTAGGCTCTGTAGTTCACCTGAGTCCCACTGAGCCTCGGGAAAGAGCTTATACATCAGTGTGTGTGTGTGTGTGTGTGTGTGTGTGTGTGTGTGAATGATTTATGAGTTAAGAGAAGAAACTGGTTCCTCTTTCTGTTAATTTTTCAGTGTTTTTGTCCCAACATTTCTCCCCTATAAACTGGCACGGCGAGTGACAAATTAACCACGCTCACATGGACGCCTGAAGGTAACACTTGAGAAATCAGACCGCTGCCCCTGCGCGGTGAATAACCCCGTTACTAAACCGCATTTAAAGGCAGTGAGCGTCTCAACATGTTTAGAGAAACTCTGATTCAATTAGAAAACCCCCCCTCTTTCTTTTGTTGTTTCTTTTGTGAGCTTTAGCCAGCAGAAATACTTGGTTAAGGGGAGGAAAAGGCCGTGGTTAGGGTTAGCTGACGTTACCTAGTCCTGTCTTTGACTTACTCATTCGCCGCCTGTTTTTACAGCACGTGACGTAGTATTATAGTATTATACACACGTGAACTTGACGCAAAAACGTGGCACAATGACACAGTTTCTCCTTGTGGACTCGTGGCTCTATCACGGTGCTCAGACCAAATGCAAAATGAATTTTCTCTGCTCCTGGTATTGGCCAGTCAATCCAGCCCAAAAAACAAACAAAAAAAAATTTGCAAAAGATTTGTCTCATAGTCTTTATTGGTCCTAACACCCTCCTGAATCATATACTAAAAGCAGTGGTGTAGTCTAGTTTATTCTAGTGGGTATACGCGCACGCACACATGCGCACACATACACACACATGCGCACTTTCTGAAACGTTAATGTTAGCTCCAGCTGTACTAGTGTTCCCCGAAGCGGCAGTATTCAGCGGACAAGCAGCAGGCTCATTGAAACACTGAAATAGTGTCATTTGGTTTTGCTTTCTTTTCATTTCATTTCTCCACTGACTAGCGTTGGACCATTTGAGGTTGTTGACTCGTGCCCCTCTTCAAGCCATTCACCTTTACCGCTTCGCCTAGTAGTAGTGTACATAGGATTCACGTCACGCCTGACGGAAGTCCCTATGGTCAAAAAGAGCCCGCTTCGTAACACAGAGAAGGCGAATATATGAACGGGAAAGTGAACGTTATGTCAAAAAAAACATACTGATGCGTATCTCTGCGCATTTTTAAGTGGTTATGCGGAAATTTGAGACCTTTTCTAGTGGATATACGGCGTATACCTGCGTATCACGTAGACTACACCACTGACTAAAAGTCTTAAGCCGTAGATGGACTTGAACATGTTTTTTTCGAGACTAAAGGCCAAAGTTGTGCCCAAAACTCTAAGTTAAATTGAGTAGAATGGGGAAATTTTTCAGTTAGTAGCTATCACTGTGAAACTTCTCCAGCTGTTTAGTGACATCATACCAAAGAAAAAATGTATTGGAAGTTTTTTTTAGATTTTATGTTTATATATGCAAATTAGGCATTTCTTTGTAAAATGTACCATCATTTGCATATATAACAAAACACAAAATCTGAAAGTTGGAGGAAGCCAGATTAGCAGAGCAGCTTCCTCGTGGCTTCACACTCCTGTGAGCTCTTCTTTAGCAATCAGCCGAGCCAACACAGACAAGTTGGATTTAATTCGGTGTGTTGTTTTGTTTAGTTTACTTGTCTTGAACATGTTCATATTGATCCTTTTTACGTGTGTTATAAGTCCTTGTATATATTTTATGTGCTGCTGTGTGTAGTTGTTACTGTGAGCGCTAATATGGATCCACTTAAAGAGAAGAGAGTGAGCGTACTCCTCGTGCTTTTACCAGAAAACATCTTTGCTTGAATCCTCTGTTTGTTTTGACATTTCACATCCAAACAGAATCTCTATTGGCTGGGTGTTATTATTATTATTATTATTATTGTTGTTGTTGTTATTGTTGTTGTTGTTGTACAGTGTGGCCGACATGGAGCTAAACACGCCCCTTTTAAAATATCAGGTTATTTGCTTTATCAGAGACTTTGCAGACCCTCTGGCTGTGTGTTACAGACCCCCCAGGGGACCTTGGACCCCAGTTTGAGAACCACCGGTAGGGTAAAGCGTTAGCCAGCAGTCCACTCACTCAACATGGTGAATGCTAAGTGTTAGCATGGAGTTTATTTTGCTGATGTCCTCTAAAAATTTGGTTTGATCCTTTGATTAACGTTTTTTGAGGATGCGACCATTTGCTTTACACACAAAAAAAAAAAACAAAAAAAAAAAAACCTGCTGAATCTCAGGTAGAAGATCATTATATCTGGAGATAAACCTTCCAGATGAAAGCATAGCATGTAGCCTATATATTTACCCAGGAAGAATCTCCTTGGTGTGTTTCATTAGGAAGAAAATGAAGACAGAATCTGATCTGTGCTCTTGAAATATTCAGTGAATTTCAGGTTGCAGTTTATTTTTGAAATGGATATTTGCTGCTACTTGTTGGAGATAAACCCCTCAGATGTGGATGTGTTGCTTTTTCCTGAGCTGGAGCCGAAATCCTCAGACAGACAGAGGGAGAGAGAGAGAGAGAGAGAGAGAGAGAGAGAGAGAGAGAGAGAGAGAGGGAGAGAGAGAGAGAGAGAGAGAGAGAGCTGCTGCCGCCTCAGAGACAGCAGGAGGAGAGGAGCGACTCGCTGCAAAACACAGAAACTACCTGAAGCCTGGAAATCAACATGTCAAAGTGTGGAGCAGAGTGTGTGTGTATGTGTGTGTGTGTGTGTGTGTGTGTGTGTGAACTGACAGCGGCAGATGTGGGTCATGAACCAAATTTGAACCTGCAACATGAAGACAGACAGACGTGACAGACGGCACAGCGCGGCGTCCCACAGGAGGCGCTGTGAAGTCAGAGCCGCGCCTCTGAACAGCGTGTGTGTGTGTGTGTGTGTGTGCGCGCACGTGTGTGTGTGTGTGTGTAAGACAGAGAAAAAGATAAGTTTCTTTTTCTATTAGTGAGTGAGGGTGCATACAGTGTGTGTGTGCATGTGTGTAAGAGAGAAAATGTGTGTGTGTGTGTTTGGGTGAACACAAGTGCATATGGCGAGCGAGACTGTGTGTGTGTGTGTGTGTGTGTGTGTGTGTGTGTGTGAGACAGAGAAAAAGCTAAGTTTCTTTTTGTATTAGTGAGTGAGAGTGCATACAGTGTGTGTGTGTGTGTGTGTGTGTGTGTGTTTAAGAGAGAAAATGTCTGTGTGTGTGTGGGTGAACACAAGTGCATATATAAAGAGAAACTGTGTGTGTGTGTGTGTGTGTGTGTGTGTGTGTGTGTGTGTGTGTGTGTGTGTGTGTGTGTGTGTGTGCGTGTGTGTGTGTGTTTGGGTGAACACAAGTGCATACAGAGAGGGAGACTGTGTGTGTGTGTGTGTGTGTGTGTGTGTGTGTGTGTGTGTGTGTGTGTGTGTGTGTGTGTGCGTGTGTGTGGAAGATGAAAGCAATGCAGACTAGCCTGAGGCTCCAATTAAAAACAAGCTGAGGTTGCTATGGCGATATAGGTGAACTGCAGTGCTTTATAAAATATTACTGACTGACTGGCTGATTAATTGATCGCCTGTTTGACTGATTGGTCCGTCATTTCTGTGTGTGAGCCGCGCTTTAAGGGGCACGGAGAGACGCGGGACCCACCGGGAGCTGCAGCTGGGACGCCGCCATTTAAAAGCGAGGAGGACGCGTATCTCCGTTGCTATGACAACGCGTGGCGGTGATGGCGGCCGTAGACTCACCTGCAGCAGGTGAGAGTATAAAACGCCCGGCGGCTGGAACTGAATCTCACCTCCTTCCCTCCTTCCTCGGGTCAGCTCACGGTCCACTGTCTGTTCTCGTTTGTGATTGGCTGCTCGTTGTCATGGGTGGATCACTGGAGGGGTCTCCCGGGCCCGGACCCAGGGGCCTGAGCCGGAGCCTCTGCACCGAGTCATTCATTTAGAAATCTGTTATTTGTGGCTGAGTGTGGTGCAGTTTTGGTGCAGAATTTTTTTTTTTTTTTTTTTTTTTTTTTTTTTTTTTTTTAGGATTAAAACACATATTTATACATAATGCACATAATGTATTTTTGGTTTTGTTTTTGTTTTTTGTTTTTTAGTTGTTGTTTTTCTTACAAATTGCTAATGCACATATTATTTAAATTTCTTATTTCCTTTTCAGTTTCTCATATTTTCATTCTTGCTTGTGATATATTCTTCTCTTGTGAATTTGAGCAACTTCACACAAATCAAATCAAATCAAATCAAGTTTATTTCTATAGCCCTTTACAATAACCAAAAGGTACCCAAAGTGCTTTACAACTAAGTCATAAAAAACAGTTCAGAAAAGCAATACATGAACAAAACGTAAGAAAAAACAGTATAAAAACAATCAAAGGGAAAGTGCTATAGTGCTGCAGGATAACTTGAGCCTGCCAGAAGTGCACAAAAAGGAGCAGAAAAGGAACAATAAGTGAATCTAAGACAAGACAACAAGCTAACAAGCTAGCCAGCGCAACCTGTAAATAGCAATACATGGCTATAGTTTGCATAATAGTTAGCATGCTGGCTATAAATAGTTTGTGTTAGTTGTCACCAGCTAGAATGAGCTATTTATGACTGAGAGCGTTTTCAGTGCAGTTACAGCTCTAAATACTCAGTTCTTGGTCGCTTTAGCTCAACAACGCAGCCATTTTGATGCATTTTGGGGTAGAAAACCCAAAACCCAACCCTGCTGCTTTGCAACAGCCCAGTTCTGGGCCAGTTCCTTGTTGACTCAGCATTGGGTGACCAAAACTCACCCAACTTGGGTTATTTTTAACCCGTCAGATTTAAGAGTGTGATTTTAATCCAGACAGTTTCCAGCACTCAGTAACCAGAGAGGAAGTGAGGCAGAAATGATACCACATTTTTTCAAAATAGGTGAACTATCCCTTTATGTTGTTCTTGTTTTCTCTGATGTTCCTGCTGCTTTATCAAGCTGCCACGTCTGAATTTTACTGCCTTCTCTTGCCCTGTGTGTGTGTGTGTGTGTGTGTGTGAGGTGTTGTATCTGTTTACCTGCAGTCCAGAACAGGATGTGCAGGTTAATGTTCAACCTTTACAGCCTCTGACTCTCATCCTGCTCAGCCTGGATCCTGGATTTTTTTTTTTTTTTTGCTCCTGTTTTGTTTTGTTTTCCACACCTGTGCACACAGGAACACAACAGATGTTTATTGTAAATTATTAATCACTTGTATTTTTTCCCCACCATTACCTCCTCGGGCAGATCCTCAGCAGGCCGAGTTGAGCTGAAGTGACACACAGAAACACTTCCTCCTAAAACGTTTTACCAAAAATAAATAAATAAATAAATAAAGCAACCGAAGCAGAGCGGCTGACTAACAAACATTTGCCTCTCATCTCTGCAGCACTCAGAATTTGATTTTTTTTTGGTCTGCAAGGAAAATGAAATGTGTTTTTTCCAAGAAACTGCGCTTGAGATAAAGAGACAAAGACGAGAGAGTCGAGTCGGCCTGTTTATCAGCTTTGTGATATTTTATGTCCGGCTATCAAGAAAATGAAACACATGCAGTTCCTGTGCTGATTTCTCCGAGCGGGCCTCTAAACGCATCAAAGAGGCAGATAACCAGAGCTAATGCTCAGCACTTATCTCTTCCCCAGCCCATGCTGCAAAACATAGAAGAGCTGCTTTTCTTCTCATTCTTGCTTTTTTTTCCCTTCAAATTTCCTTCACTTCTATTTCTTCTTGTTCTTATTATAATAAAATCCAAAAACACTAAAGTCCCTCTCCTGCCGCCCTGCACTCAAACCGGTTTGAAGTTCTGCCACTTTACTGACTCTATTTTTCCTTCACTACATTTCAGAGAGAAATCTCTTTTTCTTTTTTAAACCTTTCATTCCTCAGACATGTGAAATATAATCAGCATTTAATAACAAAACAGGTAAAGCCTCAACAATAAAGATCAAGACAGAAAGTTGTGACGTGCTTATCTAAACTCAAACAGCACTTTCAAATGTCCATGGTGAACACCTGCTTATACAGAGGATTTTCAATTATTGGCTGCAGTGTTGATTAGTTAGTTGCAGTTTGCAGCTTTCACAAAATAAT
The DNA here is from genome assembly GCF_902150065.1 of Myripristis murdjan. Classification (NCBI taxonomy): domain Eukaryota; kingdom Metazoa; phylum Chordata; class Actinopteri; order Holocentriformes; family Holocentridae; genus Myripristis; species Myripristis murdjan. The sequence continues at coordinate 3,189,059 of NC_044001.1, read as the reverse complement.
CTTGTCTTTTATCAACACTGTCTGCAAGAAAACCTTAAAAGATGAACTGATGTTTTTAGTAATACTCAAATGTTTTGAGCAAATTCACTTTTTTCCTTTTCTTCCCCAGACTGAGCTTAGATGTTAGACATGTTGTTCCACCTCCGTACATCCAGTTCCGGTGGGTAGCATTTCCTGTTAGCTTAGCATAAAGACTTGAAGTTTATAGGAGTCGTTAGCCTCCCTCTGTTAAAGTGGAAAAAATGAACATCATAGCAACTCTCAGCTGTCTTATTCACACAGGGGATCATGTGGATTTGAGTTACATGACCTCTGAGTTGATGTAAGGTTTGTTTTCACTCTGACAGAGCCAGGCTAACAAATCCCATAGACGTCAAGTCATTATGCTAAGCTAAGACGAAATGCCACCCATAGGAACTGAACCACTGGACGTCCAGAGGTGGAGATGGTGTCCAACATCTGGTCTCAGTCTGGGGAAGTCGGGAGAAGGGGATTTTACCTCAGCTCCTGTTGCCTTATGAATAATTATATTAATAATATTGTTGGTCTTATCTTTAAGATTGTGTCATTTTTCATTTCTGAGGGAAATCTTGAACGTTTTCCTGCTCTACATTCATCCGGTTCCTGTGCAGAAGAAGCTTTTCCATGCAGAAACATCAGATGAGCTGCACGTTGGAGAGTAAAGCAGCAAACAGGATGTGGAGCTGTTTGAGCTGCAACATTAAAATCCCTCTTCCAGGTTAATGCAGCGATAATTTAACTCTGTGACTGGAGAGACCTATAGCTTCGGTTCAAAAAGCGGATGCAGCCACTTCTACGAAAACTTCTATACTTTTACTGAAGGAACATTTTCGGTGAAGGACTTTTAACTTTTAATGGAGGATTTTCGACTATAGGACTGATACTTTCACATTAGGAAAGGATTTGAGGACTTCTTCCACCAGCGTGACACTACATCTTCTTCTTCTTCTTCTTCTTCTTCTTCTTCTTCTTCTTCTTCTTCTTCTTCTGAAATGTCCTTTCCATGTGCTGTAACTGTAAATGGAGAGGTTTCTTTGCTCATATTTTTGTTGTGTCAGTTTGTGGTTTGACGTGGACACTGCAGCTTTCCCCCAAATCTCCCTCTTACTGATAATAAACTTTTCTTCCTCTTTTTCCTCCTCTGTTCTCTTTTAGCTCTCACTGGCTCTGCTTCCCCTTCTGAATTCTGCTGTATTTCCATCTGTGTCGAGTTAGATCACCCCACAGACCGAGTGTCCCTCACAAACATAGCTGGAATTCAGCTGGAATTTAATCATCTGATAATCATTACTCTCATTATTGCGCATTTTATTTGCCTTTTCAAGACACTCGGCGTCAAACGATGATGTCAGCAGGGGTAAATCACGCATTAAATATTAATAACAATCCCATAAAAGGCGAGTCACTGACATCCTTCATTCGGAATGAGTCATGGTCGCCGATAGGGAGATAAAAACGCTCTGTGGAATAACACAGAGGCCGTTTGTCATCTTGGGACGTTGAAAACATTTTCAGGGAAACGTGTTAATGCTTTTGGAGTTTGGACTCAGACGGTGATCTGCGTCATTCGAAAACAGTCACACCTAGACTCACAGAGCGGCTGAGAGGAGGGAACGAGTTCTTCGTCACATGTTAAAGCCGCTGTGACTTCATGTGTGAGGTGAGTTTTTTAAGGCGTGGCATTTAAAATCACCGTTACGCTTAGGTAAAAAAAAAAAAAAAAAAAGGAGACGACCGTCAGCGTCTGTCCGTGTTGTCGGTGCTCCTGTCTCTCCGGTGACATTCGTGGTTTACCGACAAATACTTAAGATTAAATACTCAGTGTTAAATTTTTATAAACTCAGCCGATAGGAGGATAGGATAGGAATTTATTTATTTGAAACAGCAACAATGCACAAATAAACATTAATCTTGTAGGACAAGAAAAAATGATCTTGGGCCAGGTTATAGCAACAGTTGCTAATTTCTGCATGTAGTCCGCGGGCAGGTATGACAATATAATAATTAGCAATTCTAAAAAGAGATTTAACAGGACTAGAGATGAAATGGTGGCCACAGTAGATAAAATAAGCAAAACAAACAGACAGACAGTATTCCAAAGCTTTTCAGAGGGGGAGCAGCAGCACTGAATGATTTTATGTATTAAAGAGACATTTGAGTGTTTTATTAAGTTTACAAAGTTAAGGATGCCATATTTAGTAAGTCCATGACAGTGACGGTAATGACGTTTTTTTTTTGTTTTTTTTTTGTCATGAATCTTGAGGCTGCTTTTGTACAATGATTCTAAGGGTTTTTTAAACTGTTTTACATGCCTGAGACCAGGATGTAACACAGTACAGGAGGTTCCTGTCATTATTGTGATTATTTCACGTTGTTAACTTTTTTATCGAGGGATCGGACCAAAATGCCGTCTTGAATAAATTTGGCTTGGAGTAAAGGCATATAAGCTTTCACTGACTTATTCTACATCCACACAGTGTTGGGGGGGAAACTAGTTCTAAGTAGTTAAATTACAAAATAAATGTAATTGTAATGCAGTTACAGTTACAGTTTGGTGTGTGTGTGCACAGCAACGCACACACCGAAAAAAACTCGGATTTTTTTTTATTTCTGCCAACGACGGAGATGCCCACGTATACGTTTCCAAGATAACAGCGAGCTCCACCAATCAGAGCCGTGGTTAGGATTGTGGGTAGTGTAGTTCTTTTCCGTGACACTGCGATTAAAACTCACACAAGGTTGATTTTATTCAGACTCGTAGCGTCTACGGGAGCAGAAATCGTTGTTTTACAGTCTCGTGGTGAGTCTGCCTTCAGTGGTGACGACATTAGGGCTAATAATCCTAATCCTAGTCACAGAATATCATTGGGATTTCGCTTCCAGAAGCTCGCTGCCCCGGTCCATTGCAAAGTGGAGCTCTGGAAGCATAAGAGTATAAGAAAGAGAGGTAAAAGAAAATATATTTTTCGAGTTTTTTCTCGTAAATCTGTGGCTTTATAATCTCAGATCATAAATCAGAATTTTTTACGTTTTTATTGTAAATATACCACTTTGATCTCAAGTTTTTTCCATGAACATTCACGACTTTAATCTCAGATATTACCCACTTCCTGGGCTGTGTGTGTGTGTGTGTGTGTGTGTGTGTTTTTTTTCTCCTTGCGGTGACGGTGGTACAAACTTCACTGACATCCTCAGATGACTTCCCAGACTACACCCGTCCTAGATAAAAAAAATAAATAAATAAAAATAAAAAAAATAAAGTTACTCAGCTGATTTATGCATCTCAAGACACATCAACAAACCAGGAGACGGTGTGCGGTGGCACCAGGTGATGTTATTTTCTCCATTTATTCTGATTTGCATTTTCATGTTTGGTGCATGTCAGCTTATTACTAATGAAACAACAGGATACGATGGAGAATCCCAGCTGTGATTTGAAGGTAATTTCTTCCCGTTTTCCTTTATTTGTTTTTTTTTTTTCAGCGTGTTATCTGTCTCGTCTGTCAGGGAATATGTAGTTGAAAAACAAACACTTGAGAGAATGAAAATGAAATTGCAGTTTTCAGGTGTTTCAGAGGACCGAGTCTGTCTTATTTGCAGGCACACGGTTGTGAGTAAGCGGCTGTTTTTATGTTTTGTTCCCCCCCCCCCCCCCCCCCCCCCCCCCCCCTTAGTTTCCTGGTTTCTGCTTCAGTTGTTACAGGAAAGAAACAAACCGAACGCCAGTCTCTTAGACAGCTGATTCACCACCGCTTTGTTTCTGTTGTCAGGCCGTTTCCTCCACCGAGCACACACACACACACACACACACACACACACACACACACACGCATTCTCATAGTCTGGGTCTTCCCGTCTGTGTAAAGAAACTTGGCAGAGAAGTGATGCTGTTCCTGTCAGACCTTTTCTGCTTTACAACTGCATTCATCGTCCTGCTACTGGAAAACAAGAGGAGCGTGTGTGTGTGTGTGTGTGTGTGTGTGTGTGTGTGTGTGTGTGTGTGTGTGTGTGTGTGCAGGCGCGGCGGTGTCAGCTTTTGCAAATGTTTTCTCAAATTTCTTAGAATGGGAGCGTTTCATTTTCCTGTTTGTTGCTCCCTCTGTCTTCATGTCGGCAGATGTCAGAGTGGATCAGAGCGACATGCAGCAGCAAAACCTCCGCTGTTCTTTATTTATGCGACTTTATTGTTTGTTTGTTTGTTTGTTTTTGTTTTTTTAAATAATTAAATAACACAATAACTCCACCGATCAGAAAATGCACCGGCACAAGTTTCTGTGCTGATTGGACCGCTAAACTCTTGCCGTCAAAAATCTGCTCAAACATGCACCGTGGATTAGTAGCTCCTTTAAGCCCCTCCCACCTGACATTCATTCCCTCTTCTAAGCCCCTCCCACATGAGATTCAGTTCATCCTCCAAGCCCCTCCCACCTGAGATTGGGTGCTCCCTCCAAGCTCCTCACATCTGAGATTCATGCCGTCCTCCAAGCCCCTCCCACCTGAGATTCAGTGCTTACTCTAAGCCCCTCCCACCTGAGATTCACTCTCCTTTAAGCCCTTCCCATCTGAGATGCATTCCCTCCTTTAAGCCCCTCCCACCTGAGATTCACTCTCCTTTAAGCTCCTCCCATCTGAGATTCATTCCTTCCTCTAAGCCCCTCCCACCTCAGATTCACTCCCTCCTCCAAGCCCCTCCCACCTCAGATTCACTCTCCTTTAAGCCCCTCCCTCCTGAGATTCACTCCCTCCTCTAAGCCCCTCCCACCTGAGATTCACTCCCTCCTCTAAGCCCCTCCCACGTTATATTCAGTACCTTCCACCATTTAAAATGTATAAAATTCATTACAACATGTTTCTAAAGATCAAAGTTGTGGCTTTGTTGGAGTAATGAGGCAGATCCCAAGTTTATCTGCTTGAATTATCTGCTTGTTTCGACCTCGTTCGCCGTGCACGTATTCTGACTGCAGTCTCTGTGTGTGGCTGCTGGACGTGTGGATATCCTCAAACCAAATCTGATATATCTGACGAAAACTGAGCACCTCAGTCTTTGTCCTTGTACTAAAATTAGCTGCACAGACAGGAAAGCTGGAAATGTAAAGACAAAATTGCTAGAAACATACCTACATACAAACATACCTTGTAAACTTATTTTAACTCTTATATTAAAAAAAAAAAAAAAAAAAAAAAAACATTTGGGAACGTGAACAATTAAGGCCGTCATTGCAAATAAGAATGTGTTCTTAATTGACCTGCCTGGTTAAATAAAGGTTAAATAAAATAAAATTAAATTAAGTTATCAAGCAAAATGAACAGATCAGGCTTAAAGTCATGCGAGTGTTTCCCGTATTTGTGCTTGCAGCGATGTCATGGTGTGTGTGTGTTTTAAAAGGTTTGATTTAACCCTCTGAATAAAATTCACTTTATTTCACTTTATTTCTTTATTTATTTGAATAAAATTCACTTTATTTCTTTATTTATTTCAGCAATTTTCTGTATTTTTTGTGTTTTTTTTTTCCTTGTTTGTTCTTTTTCAAAATTTTTATGTTACTTTTAGGTCATTTCATTTTAATCATATAATTAGCATAAATATATAGGCTTCCTGTAATTTTTACAAATTTTCCAGTAATTTTTGCTAATTTTGTAGAAACTTCATGGTTGTTGTTAACTTTTGCCTAATTTGCAGAAAAATGTCCTTTTTTTTCTTAAGTTTTTTTCTTTTTCTTTCATTTTTTCTGTAATTCTTAATCAATTAATTACTTTATTTATTTTTTTTAAATTATTTATTATTTTTTATTTTTTCAACAATGCTCATAACTTTTCTCCACTTTTTTTTTTCCAACAATTTAAGTGAATTTGCTCAGTTTTCAAGGGTTCACAGCAGTGTTCATTTTGGCAGCTGACTGATTGATTTAGTCTTAGTCCTTTGATTAAAATGTGCATTAGTTTTAGTCGCGTTTTAGTCGTCTGAGTTATTGTTAGTTTTAGTCGACGAAATCTGTAGAGGTATTAATCTCATTTTAGGCAAAAGCATTTTTATAATGTCTTTTCCTCAGATGATTTTAGCTCCTCTGCTCCTGCTGGGCTCTGGGTTTTATTTCCTGCAGCATCATCAGCAAACTGTGAGCACAGATCTTTTTTCTCTTGACTGGAGCGGTGTGGTTTTGGCTCCGCCCCCATTCAACCAGTTCCACCAATGACAGGGCGGCTCACTGCGAGGTTATATTTTGAGAGACGCGGCAGAGCGGGGATTTTTGAACGCCTGACTGTCGACTGACAGCATTTTCGTCCCGACTCGTCTCGTCAATGAAAACCAAACCTCCACGTCGTCACAGTTGTTATTATCGAAGATTTTCCGAAATCGTCTTCGTTGATGAAATGAACTTCAGAGTTACAGGAACTTTGTGTGTTTTAATGAGAATCAGGTTGAAAATGAAGTTTGAATTAACACATTGAGAAATGACTTTAATATTGATTGCGCAAATACACAAATCTCTCTCTCTCTCTCTCTCTCTCTCTCACACACACACACACACACACACTTTCTCTCGCCCTTCTCTGTACTCTCACTTTCTGTAATACACTTGTTCTTTCTCTTCCTTCTCTATCTCGCTTCCATTTCTCCTCTATATTTGACTACACACACACATACACACACATGCGCAAATACACACACACCTACACACACACACGCACACACACACACACAGAGAGAGAGTCGCTCTCTCTGTCGCCCTTTTGTCTCCTTGTCTTTCCTCCCCTTTTTTCCAAAGTCTTTCGCCTTTGATTTTCCTCTCTCTCTCTCTCTCTCTCTCACACACACACACACACACTTTGACACACACATTCACACACACGCCTCTCTCTAGTTTCTTTCTTTCCTCTGTCTTTTCTCTCTCTCTCACACACACACACACACACACACACACCCTTTCTCTCCTCGCACTTTATCCTTTTCACTTTGTCTCTTAATGACGTTCAGTTCACTTCAGCTCGCTGTGCTGGAATGAAAATTATGAACAATGCAGCCAAAGCATCATGGCAGTGTGTGTGTGTGTGTGTGTGTGTGTGTGTGTGTGTGTGTGAGTGTGTGTGTGTGTGTGTGTGTGTGTGTGTGTGTGTGTGTGTGTGTGTGTGTGAGAGTGTGAGTGTGTGTGTGTGTGTGTGTGTGTGTGTGTGTGTGTGTGTGTGAGAGTGTGTGTGTGTGTGAGTGTGTGAGTGTGTGTGTGTGTGTGCTTGATCAGCTTCCACTTTTGGTTTCTTTTCTCTCTCTGTCTCCTCTCTTTCTTGTCTCTCTCTTATCTCTGTCCTCTCTCTTCGTCTCTCTCTTTTCTGTCTTCCTGGTCTTCCTTTCTTCTTTTTTCTCTCTCTGTCCCCTCTCTCACTTCTCCCTCCTCTTTTTTTTTCACTCACACTCTTTCACTTCAGTGGACTTCATTGGTCTGACATTTGACTTGCGCTGCCAAAGCGCTTTTTCCAAACAAGAGTGACGATTATTAAAGCCTCTCTCTCTCTCTCTCTCTCTCTCACTCTCTCTCTCTCTCTCTCTCTCTCTCTCTCTGTTCTCCCTTTCTCGCCCTCACACATTTACATTATTCACTTCATGAGCCATTCATGCTCACGAGGCCTGGGTGGAGCACTGCACACACACATACACACACACACACACACACACACACACACACACACACACACACACACAGACACGCATAGGCACAGAGTCTTAAAAACACATTTTCATTACTAAACTACAGGATCACTGGGTTTTGCAGCAGCACTCACTCTCTCGCTCACACACACACACACACACACACACACACACACACACACACCTCTGTTAATAGTATCAAGGCCAGCCAGCTGCTCTCTGTTGCAGCAAAGACCCCCTGGGGTCGACTAAACCTCTGTGCGTGTGTGTGTGTGTGTGTGTGTGTGCACGTGCACGCACATGTGGGTGGAGACGGCATGTACACATGGTACATGCCGTCTCCACCCTAGTCGTAACACTAAGCAGATAAAGTCTCCATTTTCTAATAAAAAAGGCCAAATAGGTCACAAAAATATCCTCTGCTCAGTCCTCATCATCATCCTGCAGCCTGTGTGTGTGTGTGTGTGTGTGTGTGTGTGTGTGTGTGTGTGTGTGTGCGTGTGTGCGCGCACAACTTGAACACGCCTCTGCGCCTCAGTTAGAATGAAAGAAACCCAAAGCGCGCCGTGTTATAAATAAATATAGCTTCATTGTTGTTAGCATAGCAGCGAACATATTAAAAATACATGGCAGACTGAGGCTGCATGAGAGGCACTTTGAAGTTTTTGGAAACCACAAAACATGCAGAGCCGAGCCGCCGAGCCCCAAAAAACCACTTTATTACTGTATTAGCATTATTACTATCAGACTGTATAAACTGTAGGCTCTTGAATATTAGAATTCAGCTGCTCTGCGCCTCTACCTAAAGGAAAAATGCCCCAAAAAAACACTGCTAGGAAAACAGCTACCGGTGATGTAGTTTAGTTGAGTTTATTATTATTACATAATACAAAAACAGAATACAAGAAAGCATACATAATACATGCAGGATGTAGAGACTGGGAAGAGAAAATAACAACGTTAAAAAAAATGTGCAGGAGGAGACAAAAAAAAAAATATACAGGGTGTCCATAAAGTCTCTTTACAATTTAACAAATTGATTACAAAAGCAAATGAATGGACAAATCTGTGGAAATTATTACAAAATGAGGAGTAGATACTGAAGTTTTTTCTTGGCCTCATTTAATACACCTCTATATTGGGAACATTAGCTGCACGAAGGACATCAAGACGCTACTCCTTGCCATTTCTTGCCATGTGTTTATTTAACATAACCCTATTTCATCAACAGGGGACCTGAAATACACAAATGCAACATGATTAAAAACTCTGATAACCACTGAGTACATAGAACAAATCTGATTACAATATCTCATCGATTGCTTTTGTAATAGATTTTTTTAACCTGTAAAGAGACGTTGTGGACCTGAGCGGCCCCGCTAAAGTGAGACATGCAACAAAAAAGCATGAAATACAAACAAAAACATGAAAAATCAGAGGAAAAACTTCATAATTAAGGGGTTACAGGTGTGCAGTGAATGTGTTAAGACAGTGAGAGCGGTGGCAAAAAAAAAGGAAAAGTACAGTGACGTTCTTGAACGAGTTTAGACCGGTGGAAGCTTCTGATGTGATCTGAGGACGTCCTGGAGAAAAGCAGGGTGGGGATCATTGGCTGACCCTGTGCTGCGAAAGTGGATTTGGGAATTGAACTGCAATAAATTTGGAAAACAGTCCGGGAGTAAGTCGTGAATAAATTGACAGAAGATGGGGAGGATATGTTGGGACTGGAGCAAACGAGTGGAACCAGTAAATCTGCTGGAGAATGTTATCACCCTGATAAAAAATGAAAATAATAATACTGAGGCTGGTTTTAAAAGGTACATGCCCGTACAGATACAGAATGAAACTCAAGGATAAATCATTCTGCTTGTTTCACTTCTGATCCGTTGTGTTTCCTCCGGCCCGTCTCAGACGAGGTGACGTCCTGATTTCAGGAAATGTTTCCACGTCACGGTTTGGCGTCGTTATATCTTATATCTTATTCAATAAACCGATATGATGCATTGTTGTTGCAGCAAGAAGACCCCCGTCCCTGTCATACACGACGCAGAAGACTGTCTCTGCTCGGAGGATCAACACGTTCAACACAAATCCACCGACCGCTCCGGTGGACGTAACCTCTCTAGGACGTCTAGCTCTATGATCACTGTCATCTGATTCCACAAAACCGATTTGATTGGATTGTCTGTAAGCCAATCACAGTCTTCCACGTCAACTCAGGTGCACTGCAGGTGAGCCACGCCCCCTTTTTTCCAGCGTGCACAGCTAGCTGTGAGGCAAGGAGCGCGAGGTACAGTATTAATATGAGTTTTGGTTTGATTTGATTTGAAAGTTTTATTTTGAACAACAAAAAAAAGAGAAAAAAGATTAAAAAAAAAAAAAACGACAATGAAAGGTTTGTTCAAAAAGGAGTGGGAAGAAGTTGAAACTTATGTAATCCCACCCCTTCCCCCTGCACAAATGATCGACAAATCCATCCTGCTTCCTTAGAAATCCTACTATGAATAGCCATAATAATAATAATAAAAATACTACTACTACTACTACTGCCACTACTACCACCAGCAACATATATACACCATATATACAATAATATACACACCAATCTGCAAACTACAAACTACAAACTTTAAACTGAATTCAAAGTAAACATGAGAAGTTATAATATTTAGACACGAGAAAATATCACATAGAAGATGAATGCTCAGGAATTTTCTGAAGGGCGCGGCCGCAGTCACAGCCTCTTCCCAAACTAATTAGTCAGCCTGCCTTGACTTGAGATTGGAAGCAGCGGGTTTATGCTCCTTCTCTAGTCGGAAAGGCATTCTGGGAAATGTAGTCATCACCGGTCTCTTGGTCTGATGAATTTCTTTTCACAGTCAGAGTCAGAAATACTTTGATTGATTGATCCCCGAGGGGAAACTGGCTCAGCTGCAGTGGCTCAAATTCTCAAGAGAAGAAATAAATTATAAGGAATAGACAAAGAAATAAGAAATATACATGTGTCTTAGAGATTTGTAAAAAAAAAAAAAAAAAAAAAAAAAAAAAGGATGTGCATTATGTATAAAGCTGCAACAAAAGTACATACATTAAGTCTAAATATGTGCATTAATCCTACAAAATATTACAATAATAAATCCAGAAATAAGAAATTGAGCATATGTGTTACTGCACAGTTCAGTGGGTCAATAAACATCCTAATATTCCTCTAATATTTTACAGGATGTTTACGGTGCACTATTACTTTGCACTACCTGGAAAGTTTGCTTGTGCTTTTGAAAGGCAGATAAGAAGCGAGGAGCAAAGCGTGCGGCTGCCAGACGCTCACCTGTGAGAGGCGCCGCCGAGCGCCGCGCTCTCTGCTCTCTGCACATTAGCGGAGCGTTAGCATCGCTGTCATGATACTGTATAATTTACAGCTCCTGTGAGTGTCGGGGTGAAGCCGGCAGACTTTAACCTGTGAAAGCGAAACACAATCCCTCAGTACTCTTTGCTCTGTGTGTGTGTGTGTGTGTGTGTGTGTGTGTGAGATTCCCTCCCAGCGTGGCGGTATCTCTCCTGCCTCATTTGCATTTGGCTCCAGGGTGACGGATCAAAGGCAGGAAGTCATGCAGCAGGCAGCGGCAGGCCCGTCTGATGAAACACTATCAGGAGGCCCGATGAGGTTTCACTTTACATTTACACTTTACAGACGCTCCGCCGCCGCTCTCGGACTCACGGCGAGAGCTCGCGGCTTCTCTACAGGACGCTGGGACGGGCGCGGCGGCTGCTCCGCGGGGCTCACGGGACGGCCTCGCAACATTTTCTAAGGAAATAAATGCACTTTTTTACAAACATGAGGATGTAGTTGATATTTCGGGGCGTGTCCTGTTTCATCCAAAAATCTTCTTTGGCTCCATCACCTCAAAACCTCAATGTGGAGGCCGACCTGAATTAAGGCGCTGGCAGGGGGCGGGACTTAGCCAGCCGAGGGGCGAGTAATCCAGCGGCTACGTGCAATATTTTGATGGAATCGTGCACTTATTTGTACTTTTTGTATATTGTTGTATATTGTATACAGGTTGTTCATTGTATATAGGAATGTCATATATTCTTTCTATTTTATCTTTATTTTTATTTTATTTTATTATTATTATCGTTATTATAATTATTATTATTATTATTATTTTATTATTATTTTTTACTTGCACAGTGCTGGAGTTGTTGCAATTACATTTCACTGCTGCTGTACCTGTACATTCATGCATGTGACGAATAAATCTTGAATCTTGAATCTTTACAATACAAGCATGACATTTGGCACACTGTTAGAGCATGCCTTAAGGATCATTTTTGGTTATAGGGCCACCGCAGATTTGTCCCGTGGTAACCGCTGCTGTGATTTTACCTGTCACTCAGGTTCGAGACCACCTAGGATCTTCATCCTCGTACGCAACTTTGTGTTGTCACGCTTTCCTTCCTCTTTGGCTTTATTAAATATGCCTTTAGTCTAAATGGTATCCTGTCTCTATACTGCTCCCACACATTTCATGGCATATCTGTCAAAATCTTAGAAAACATGAACAGTATCCTCTACCGAAATACATATTTTTTTACTATTATTTAATTAACTAAATGCCGGAAATATGTGGTTAGGTAGTTGCTAGCATGTTGTAAATAGTACCACAGCATTCCTCATCCTTGAAAATGTAGGATTAGCCACCAGGATCAAGATCCTAGGTGGTCTAGAACCTGGTCTAGAATGCTCTAACAGTGTGCCAAATTTCATGCTTGTATCGTAAAAGTGCACGATTTTTCGCATCACCGCCAGACTAGACCATCACCTCGCCGCCTCGAGGCAGAAACTTCCACCCTGAAGCTACACCCGCTGTTTCTGTCTCCGGTGTGTGTCTGTGTCCTTTGTTCCTCTGTGAGCCATGCCACCTGCAGGACGACTGCGTTTGGTCTCGGCTGCCGACGTGCGAACACACACACACACACACACACACACACACACACGTGATGAGCCCGACGGCACCGACGCTACACCGGCTTCTCTCTTTTTCAAGTCTTCAAGTCGTCTCGGGTGCGTCCCATTCGCTCGTGGACGGCGCAGGAGGTTCAGGCGTTTGAAGCAAGAATCCAAACCGGAGGGGGGGGGGGGCATGTTCAGGCCGAGGGGGAGCTGAGAACCCCTCAAGAAACACACACGAAAGTTTACCCATCAGTCACTGCTGTTTCTTTCAAGAGAGGAAAGTGACACGGAGCTGACCTCGGCGTTTAAATATTTAAGTTTAAATATTTTTGCTGCAGCCGTTATTAGTGGTGCAATTATTTAAATCTTCCTGTCCCGTGTAATAATGACATTTCAATCAAAATGTCTATAGGGACTTCCAATAGATAATCTTTACTGTTAATGCTCGGCCTGTTCGTCAAATTTACACCACTGTGAATCCACACCGTCGTAGATGCAGACTAGAGAGACGGCTACAGTGACGTTTAAACTGTTTCACAAATAAAAACCCAGTCAGAGGAAAGGGCTATTGTTCACTGTGTTGTCCTCCAGTTTGTAACCATGCCATATATGTGTTTTTTTTTGTTTTGTTTGTTTATTTTGTTTTTTTCAGCAAACTTTCCGACTTAACTGCCGTTCATTTGCACTTTTCCATGCAGGAAATTGGCTTTATCTACGCGAAACGAGCCTCGGTTTAGCTAACGTTAACCGATGTCACATTCATGACGCATGGTTTTTACCGACAGCAGTGGCGGTTCTGCCCATGTTGCCGCCCTGGGCGAAATTACTGCCTTGCGCCCTTCCGTCTTTTTTTTTTGTTTGGCCTAAAAAAGCCACCGGCCGCCGTCAGGCGAGCCGGCCGTCGGGATCAGGCGGTGCCGCGCCCACCCGGTCAGGTCTGCCGGATCTGACAGGTGAGCGGCGCACACATACTGCCATATATACCTTTCATTATAAATCAACTTTTGTTCATACACGGCTGCAGCAGCACAACAGACAATGACACAGACAACATGGTTGATTATTGACTGCGCAATGCGGCCATTCGCCTGTAATCGCGGCATCAGGCGAGCCCACCTACAGTAGCTACAATACATGTGTATTTGCTTAGACCCCTAATATTAGACGAGGGCGTTTTTTCAGGGCATTTTCAGTGGAAAAAATATCGTCTTATATTCAGATGAATACGGTAATAGAAAACTGCTTTGCAGCGCTGATGATTTTTTTTTTTTTTTTTTTTTTTTTTGCGCTCATGCCGCCCCCCACGTGACATGAAAAAAAGCCGCCCCGGGTGGCTGCCCGCTTCGCCCGTGCCTAAAACCGCTACTGACCGACAGTACCATTTTGTGACTTGTTGGTGTTAACGAACGTCCAGATGGCAAATACAGCTAGAAATCCTGTATTTTACTGAAATCTCCCATATATCTGACTATAGGTGGTAAATAAAACACAAGTATCTGGAAAGCGGCTCCCTCAGATTAAACACAACCGTCCGTTAAAACTAAATAAATCACATTTGAATTCTACTTATATCACGCATATAATCACGCTTTTTTTTAAACCACAACGTAAAACTGAACATATTAATATTAACACGATTAATAGTGTTACTTTCTGATTCAATGTTAGATTATTTTACTTTCCCATTGAGTTTTCTATATGAATGTCAACACGTTTAATTCATGGCAATGGGAATCTTTCCCGCCTCCACCTTCCGTCCTGTATGACATCAATGTGGCATGAATTTATTTGTAAAATTCAGAAACATTTCGGACTTATTTATATTATCAGCTGAGGCAGGCTAGTTAAAGTTAGTGTTATCTCCTCAGGGAGTAAAGAGGCAACGGGGAGACAAGTGAATTAATTATCTTGTACCTGTCCTGCAAAATGAAATTCCCAAATGAGGGAATGTTGTCAGCTGTTCCTTTATGAGTAGGAAACAGGGAACGCTGCTTAGGAACCCCGTGGAATTCAATGTGTGCCATGTTTCCTTGTTTAGCGATGTTTTTATTGAGATGTTTTTGATATTTTGGTCTCGTACGATGCCAGAGCTTTTCTCAGAAGACTGTTTTCACTTTGTGGGAGTTTGAGGTGAAGTATTTGACCCAAGGGGCTGCCACCAGAATCACCTGTGTGTCTGCTAGACAGCTCTCGTGTGTGTGTGTGTATGCTGATTAACTTGAAAATTGATAACAACAACAGCAGCGTACCAGCGTCCAGTTTCGAGACACGCTCGCTCCTCGATTAACCTTCAGCTTCTGAAACGTGCAATTTCACATCGAATCCATCCGTCCGTTTCCCGCACCTGCTTTTACCTATTAAAGGTCATGCAGCCTTTCCCAGCATGCATTAGTAAAGCAAGGAAACACCCTGGATGGGTCGCCCGTCCACCACAGGGTTAACACACGCTCAAAAACACTCACACACACTCTCAGAGCCAGGGAAACTGAACTAAAGAACTGGAAACTGCATCAGAGAGAGTATGTGTGCATGTGTGTGTGTGTGTGTGTGTGTGTGTGTGTGTGGTATGATAAATACAGAGCTTCTCATCAATTTGCCTGGTTAAATAATGATGAAGTGATGTTAGGAAATTGGAAAATGAGATTAACCGAATGAGCTTGTGAAGTGAAATAGTGCTTCCAATTAAAAAAAAAAAAAAAAAAAAACATTTAATTTGTGGCATTTCTCATGGATGCTTCACTTCAGCTAATTGCGACTTTGTGTCTCTAACTTGTTCTGCCGACTGCACCGCTATTGTGAGTTAGAGGCTCTTAACAACTTGCTTGAATGAGGGTTAAATAACGGCTCAATTTTAAATGAAATGACTTTAACGAGCTTTATTTTTACAGCATTTCCTCTGCGTTCATCCAGCAGCGGTGCACAGCCACATCACATCACTGCAGGAGAAAATGTGAAATTAAATGGTGATATAGTCGCACTATTATCTGAAATTCAAATCAGCGGAGTCTATATGTTTTGTATGTAGTGATTATATGAGGATTAAAAACATTTTTTTTAGCACCGGAAGCTAAATTTAATCCCAAATAGCAACAGATATGAGACAAAACTGGAATAATTGCCCCAAACACCACAGCTGCATACAGAAAATTCAAAAAAGGAAACACTACTGTATTGTGACATATTTTAAGGTTGCATGTGTGTAAAGCAAACTGTAATTTTTTTTTTTTTTTTTTTTATCAGTTTGCCCGGTTAAGGAAGAATTGACAACCTGTTAAATAATGCAAAGATCGCATCATTTAAATTATATTAAATTCTCTAGTAACTTTTTGCATTGCACTTATAAAAACAGTTTTACAAAGTGATTCAAATTTTTTAAAATATGCCCTTGGTAAATATTTATGCATTTATAAATATACACACACCAAAGTCGAAATGAACAGCAGCAATTAAAAGTGAAGCCTTGAGCTGGTGTGCAGTGAGTCAGCGTGAATTCCTGTCCGCCTTTGCACATTCACAGCTCCGTATTGTTGGAGAGGAGGGAGATATAAATACTCAGACAGCTTCCTGCCTCTCCCCGCTGGGTTTCGGCATTATACCCGTCCCAGCTGAGCACACAGCCAGACACAATAGAGCAGCCTGGACGGCCCGGCGAAGCCTGCTGGAACAGAGGCGCTGATGGAGGATTATCAGCCGAGATCCCTGGACGGTTTTATTCAGTCGCCAGGCACGTCTGCTCTTTAAAACCGAGCGGATTCAGAGCCAGGACACGTTTATGTTTCCTCACGAAAAACAACGTGGGTCGGTAAAAACGTCAAAACGTGTCTTGGAAATGATGTTGGAATATTAATCAAGCAACAAAATTGGCATATTTCGGAGCCGCCTGTCAGCCTCGGGGGCCTCGGCGTCTTCCCTCGGTGTCATCGCTCAATTTGGGTGCGTTTGAAACGTGAACCTTGATGCACCAGTGGGCAGGTTGGATTCGTCACCTCGTTTCCACCCACGCACCCTGTTTGCTGACTAAACCGAAGGCACCCAGTCAGCGTCTCAATATTTCAGTTTCCAGACTTTGCATTAACCTCGGTGAGAACGTGTAGTTTTGCATTAACCTCAGTGACGGCCTGTGCAGACCCTGAATCCCATTTCTTGTGTTTGGAAGCAGAAACGTTGGGTAACAACAGGCTGTCGGGCCTTGAGACCCGGCTGCTGAATAAACCGCAGGCCTTACATAAAAGCGGAGGTTACAGAGCGCTTTAGAGGGAGACGGGAGGACTGAAATAGATAAAAAATAATGAGAAAATAATAACGAGAAACACAAATAAATTCAAGGAAGAGTGATAAAGGAAATAAACCACAGGAGACAAGGCAGTTCAGAGAGTGTTGAATGCAGAGAGTCTGAAATACACACAACCAGCATGAGGAATATTCAGTCCTGTCATTAAAGAAAAAAAAGTCACTTGACAGGTAAATAACAAATTAAAGCTGTGCAGACCTTATGGATCGGGTCTTCGGTCCAGATCAAGTGAAATGAACAATACATAAAGTGGAACTATTCGCTGAAAACATTTTTTTTTTTTCATGGTTAGGTTCACAAGCATGGCCTGATTTCTGCGACATGGGACTTCCTGGTTGTGTGAACAGAGCTCTGGTTACGAGTCGGTGCTGGGGCTGTGCTTATTTGCATATTCATAACTCATTCATAATTTTTAATGAGGGCAAGATTTAGAGTTTTTTCATGGAAATAAACTTCTAAATATGTAATACTGATGAACAGAGACTTTTTTAAGGGGCTTAATAAATGCCTGGAGGATGATAAAATGTGAATATACAGTATTACCTCTCTCAGTACTTCTACTGTGTACATAAACCCCCTGTAAATATGCCATTCCGCCTATAAATATGCTATTCATTCCATTAATTTTTCCTGTTTATTATATTACATTACACTTAATGTTTATACTTGTATATAAGAGTGTATATATACTTTCTATTTTATTTTTATTTTTAATTTGTTGCCATCACATTTCACTGCTGCTGTACACGTACATTTATGCATGTGACAAATAAAAATCTTGAATCTTGAATCTTGAGATTCTTCAGCAGGAATCTGTTAACCCTATAAAGCCTGAACTATGAAAGAATTGGCAGAAAATTCCAATTTTTTGAAATTGAACCCTTTATTTAGTCCTATAACAAAATATGAAAAAAAAAAATATATATATATATATATATATGTTATTACACGACCTCTCTGGTGTATGATATATGATATGTACTTGAAGTGCCAATGGTATGGTCCAGGGTGAACAGGGGAAGTGTTCAAAGGTATACAACAGTATTTTGGTCAAGTATTGATTAAACGAAAAACGAAATTGAAAATGTGTATCATATATGATACAAATGGCTTTATAGGGTTAAGTGATAAATGTTTGTGTGATGTGAATTTTTGGCTCACAACAGAAAGACGACAAAGAGCCGGCTGGATGATCGGGTGCAGTCTGCTGTGTTTAGTGGCCGCCGTTTGAACGCGGTCAGAGGAGAAATAAATGCTGTTTTCCTACACAAAAACACAGTGTTCCTTCCTGGTGTTGTGGTGCTCTAAAGCACAGATGAGCCGGTTTGACTGTGACATTCTGGGCTTGAATGTGAACCACGACCTTTGCTGCATGTCGCCCTTACTCCCCCCCGACCTTTCCTGTCTCTCTTCATTATCAGCTGTTTAATAAAAAGGGAAAATGACCCACAGAAGTCGGTTTCCTGCCCTGCTCATAACCCCATAACCCGCAGCACCCGGGAGCCGCTGCATTAGAGCCGGATGAATATTATAAAACACAGACGCACGGCGAAGCAGCTCCAGTGTCAGAGCGAGGCTGAGAGTTTCCAGCCTTGTCTTCTCCTCGCATCATTCAAGAGTAACGTTCAGAGGCTTAACAAAGTTTTAGGTTTTTTTTTTTTTTTCTTTTTTTTTTTGGGGCAAATCTCCTTAAAACCCACTCGGAGCGCTGAGAGTAAAGCCCCGCAGGGTCTGAGAGCTTTGAAGAAGACATCCCATCGACTGAGAGGACGCCCTGTCCTCTCTTCAAGGGATGTGCTGTCTTCACACGGCTCCCAGCGTAATGGAGGAGGGCAGCGCTTCAGGAGCCGCAGGATTGTTTGTGAGCGCTCCCTGCAGGCCGGCTGGCTCGTCCAATCAGCATCACGCTCAGAATCAGGCGAGAAGACTCACCTTATGGGTCGTAACCACGGCAAAAATTTTTTAAAAAGTCTAAAGAATGTAGTTACTGAGAACCTACTCATGATATGAAACCGGATATGTTCATTTTATTAACCGTCCTATTATGTTTGGGCTCAATTTGACCCCATTCAATGTTTAACGTCTCTAAATAAATGATTAATATCATTTTTTGGCTTCATATTTAATTACTTTTCCTAATTTAATGGGTACTACCGGGTAAACATGAAATTCACATGATGACATGTCCTGCACACACTTTGTACGCATCGGTTATAAATAACTAAAATCTGTACTTAGAAATAATAAAAAAAAAACAGTAAAACTCAAAAAATTAATATTTCTTTCCAATTTTAGGTCAATCAGTGAGATTTTATGGTGATTTTCATATTTTTCCATAGTGGCCTAATAGGGATAAATTGACCCCAAACATAAAAGATGTTAATAAATTTGAACATAACAGGAGAGTTAAATACACATTATTATGTTTTTTTTTTAGTAGTGGTTGGAAATCCAAGTCAAATGTTGGTTTAGAAGTTTTAATGATTGACTGAAAAAATAAACTTAAACCACTACCTGATACACAGCATTAATACTGACCAACATGCTTATTTTAATAAATGATCATTTATATTCAATCTTCTAGCCTCAGTGGTAGCAAGGCTAAACTTCATCATGCATAATTCAAGCCGTACTGTGAAAATTTGTAAGTGAAAACTTTAAGAAATAAGACACTACATATCCCATGATGCCTTGCTTCTGTGGCGTTCGGTTAGCTGTCACCTGGGTTTCACAGAACAAAACAAACCTGAGCTCAAACGCCACAAGAACTCACGGGAAATAAATAATCAAAAGGCTATAAATTATGAAAAACAGTTGATGAAAGCGTAGCTGAGTGATGCATTTGTTCTTAAACGATAATGTGTTTAAAGACTAAGATAAAGACAGATAAAAGCACGCCTGTCTTCAAAATGAGAACAAATTTATCAATTCAATTACACTTTTATCAATCATTTTTCATCATTTAATCTTTTTTTGTGTGTGTGAATCCCGCCCCTCAGTGTTTTGTCCTCACACCACCCTCTTCCTTTGACCGTCCTCCCAACAGGCACTTCTGAGCAAACACTGAATTTTATTAAAGCTTGGGAGGAAAATGAAGACCTCTTTTTTTTTTTTTTTTTTTTTTTTTTAACAAGAGGCAAGCATACTTAAGCATTCAGCTGCAGGATGCAAATCAGTCCTCTGTTTCTGTGCGACACTGTGGTCATAATCTCTGTCAAAATGTGTATTTCTTTATAATAGATGTGGATATGTTGGACTTTTTCAGGTTTATATTATTCAGGGAGGTTAGTTGTTGTCATTTGGTTATATTGCTCACTTCACATTTGGCTTTGTTTTGCTGGCCTTTGGTCCACCCTGAAACGATGAATCAAACTCTTTTAATTAACTTTACAGTTGAATCCATTTTTTTTATATTGTGCCTGTGGCTGCCGGGGACTTGGGGAAGATGGGGATTATTCATGTTGTGTAGACGAGGACACAAAATCACCAAACTGTGTGTGTGAGTAAGCCAGTCATTTTGGATGAAAGCATGAACTTGAGCACCTGTTGATCATCGTGGAAACAGGTACGTGTGGAAGCTGGAGCTCGAGCAGGTCTCAGAAATCTGATGTGTTCACATTTTTGAGACTCTCAGATCAAAAAACAGATCATCTATGGGAGAAATGAATAGGTTTTCGTCATTACTTCAAAATAATTTTGGATATTTGGAAACGGTACAATTCCTCGTACATTTTTTGTGCCCTGAATGTGACTGGTGTAATAGCTAACAGTGAAGCGGTTGGCCTCCTATGCTGAGTTGTAGTGATCCTGTTAACGCTTTTATTGTGGAGAGATCGGACAAAGAAATGGACAGGGTCGTTGCTAACCAGCAGCAGGAAGAATGACTGTAGTTGTACATTTATCGAACAGCCAGCTATCTATTTACTGTGTGCCGTGATGTTGGCTTTTCGGAAGCAAAATAAAGACTTGGGTTGGAAAGCAGCGGCAGTAAACGCAGTGGATCGAGAGAAACATGCAGAAAAAAAAGTTTATAAAAACATGTTAAATTACAGACTGTGACAGGGAAGCTGATGCGCAAAATCTCGTGGATTTTCAACACCGAAAAAAATTGTGTTGGATGTGGAAGTCCAAATTTGGGCATGGTTAACGTGGTTAACGTCAGGCTGCTGTGGTCAAAAACCACCACTTGGGGCAGATGAGTCCACACTGTTACTTATCTCACAACTATGTAGAATAACTTGGAATGAACTCAAAATCAATTCAAAATCTGAAGCAGGAAAGTGGTTTATTATATCACCTCAGTCAGAGCAGAATAAACTGAGCCACTGAACAAAATCTGTATTTCACCTGCATTTATACCTTCCATCAGCTATTTAACCCATTGTGGGGCCAAGATCAAGATCCCTGCTGCCAATTTTTTTTTACAGTCTATATGATTTTTTTTTACATCATTAAAACTTCTTAATCAACACTTGACTTATGGTGTCTTGTATATTTAATAAACTGAACACATCATCATGTGACTTCATCATAAGTCAGATTGCCCATTTGCTTGGGGAGGCAAATGGGCAAAGTCATTGACCTTCAACTCCAACTCAAAATATGAAGTGTGATTTAATTTAACCAGAACCAAAACCTTAAACTAACCTGAACCAAAGCGCTTTAGCTGCTAAATTGAGCTGTTAGCTAACCCATTAGCTGGAAACGTCACGTTCCAGCCGCTGGAACCAAACCATTTCATGGTGGAAGAACCAAACTTCACTTTAGCCTTGAACACATCATGAAATCAGCATTTCACAGTTGGGGTGTTAGACTGTGTAGTTTTGCTGATTTCATGTGCTTCTGACACTTACACACATTTTTTTTTTTTTCCCATTTGAGGAGCTCCGCTGCAGCAAACTGAGGCCGCGATGCCTTGCTCGGCGGCACGTCAGCTATTGCAGTTGCTGAACAGAAAGCAGAACCTTACCCCTTCGCTTTCTCACCAGCCAATCACAAGCCTGCGTCGCTAACCTGCGGGCTGCAGTCGACCCTCATGCTGAGTCTCACTGAAGTGTGTCGCTGCTCCGCAACTTTGAGACCCGCGGAGGGGAAAACGCCCCGTCAGGGCTTTACAAACAAGAAAGGCACAAAACATGAAAGCCTGACAGAAAGTGAAAAATGTGCAGATTGCATGTGGAGGTGCTGATGGTGCACAGCCTGCAGGAGAGGTCGCTTACAGCAGCGACCGCCTGCAACGTCGCATCCACCCTCCGCAACTGCTGAGGAGAAGGAAACACCTCGGAAAATCAGGCGTGTTGGAAGTGTGTTGAGACTTCTGAAGAGTACGTTTGGGTCGGTGCGTTTCTTTAGACATGTAAGCAACTTTATAAAAGATATAAAATAGAATTAACAGGGAAATGTGAGGGAGAGTGTCCCAAAAACCCTCCAGGGGCATAATATAGCATAACGCTTTGACAACAATGCATCCCATACATACCCATCTGTTACACAAGTATCATAAATGAAGTCATAGTCACAAGACAGTCACAAATACACACACACACTCATCACGAACACACACTCATAATACATGCAGGTGTACACAAACCCTGTCATTAACAGAGAGTTTACACTCGTGGTATGGTTTATACAGTGGTTTTGATTAGACAAGGAGATAAAAGAAAAAAAAAAAGATGACAGGGAGTATTCATAAAAGACCTTTGCTCTTGGAAAATATTGATTTGACACAGCTTAAATAAGCAGTCCTTATGGGAAATATCGATCAGTTACGAGAACTGATTTCAGCGCTTCTTAAAAACTATGTTCAGTCTGTTTTCGTAATTTAAGCAGCTAAAAAAATCGCATCTTAAGATCCTTTTCCACTGTCAAATCTTCAAATCTGTTCATTGATCAGTTCATTCCAGGATTCATTCCGGGATTAATTTACCTTTTTGGTGTCGCCACTTTCCTTTAACCTGCCATCCGCTTCTCCTTCAGATGGTGATTTCCCAGATTCCCGAAAATGCCTTTCAGCCGCCACCAGAAAATGGGTGTTAACTAATTTTCAGTCACATATAAATATAGATAGATAAAACTAAACCTGTGTTGTTGCTGCATGGCATTCTGGTCTATGTGCTGCTCCTCTCTGTGTCTCCTCCACGCTGGATATTCTCCTCCATGATGGATCTCCTCCATGATGGATCTTCTCCTCCATGATGGCTCTTCTCCTCCATGATGGATCTTCTCCATGATGGATCTTCTCGCTGTACGGTTGTTGGTGCAAAACGGCGGCTCTAGAAAGAAGCAGGCCTCGCTCTTTGAACGTGAGGCACCGACACCAAAACCAAGATGTTTTCCTCTGATGTTTTAAACAGTTTCTGAGATCAAACTGGAGCTGCTGGAAACACCTGGATGTGATGTCACCTTGCCTGCGATTGGCCAGAAGAAACAGAAACCAAACAACTGAGTGGGAGGCAGAAATGTGAAATTCCTCAGCCACTAGGCGCTGTTCACAGAAATAAAGTGTTGGAGGAGGATTTTTCTCTTAATTTTATGTCGTGCTGGGTTATATTTAGACGTTTTTAACACAAGCTTACACTTCAGATATGGGGGAATCCACTATCAACCAACAGCTCATAGCAGCTAAAATAAGAAAAATTAGGATTTTCACACTTTCCTCACACACAGCACCAATATTTGAACACGGCTGTAGTGCTTGTTTGTATCACTGACTTTATAAAAGCAACACTGACTTCAGCATCACAGAAACATTGCTAAAGAAAAGTCAACACAGTGGAATAAGACATTATTGATGAATTAAGGATTAAGATTAAAAGACCTGAGGTGTCAATCGGTTATGCCAAGTGAGAGAGAGATTTCACATATAGCTAAACAGATGAAGCTGAGGCTACTTTATGATGATGATGATGATGATGATGATGATGATGATGATGACATTGATATGAAAACTCTGGAAACATCAACATATCACCTTTCCCTCAATCAACCTTCCCCGCTGAGCAAATTCCCCTTTTTCCAACATTAGTGAGCCATTTGAGCATATTAAACATAATTAAACAATTTTCAGGGCCAAAAAAAAATTCAGTCACATAATTACATCACCCTGCTGTGGCAACCAGGCAACCCCACACTGAGAGAGAGAGGGAGGGAGGGAGAGAGAGAGAGAGAAAGAGAGAGAGAGAGATTTGAAATTGTGTTTCTGTACTTTGGCAGTGTCATTCATCTAACATTCATGCCACAAAGAGGATTTTTTTATTAAATTAATTGAAAAAATGAGGGAGAGAGTGTGAGCCAGAGGAAGGGAGAAAGAGAGAGAGAGAGAGAGAGAGAGAGAGAGGGAGAGAAATAGACATGTACTTACACTGAACGGGAGAATGACATAGGTTTAGAATAGATAGATAGATAGATAGACATTGCACAGGAATAGTACACAGCACAAAATATACCCTTTTAACACTAGGAGAGAGAGAAATATATATCTAAAGAAAAAAATAGCAAACACAAACAACAAAATAGAGGATCAATACAAAAATATAAGAAAACAAAAAAAAAATGCATACCCTATATAAGTCATAAAACAAAAATATATTTCTATAGCTCTTTCACCTTTGACCCTGTGCATAGACTATGTGTGTAATCAAATATATCTGCAGAATATCTACACAATAGAGGATGTATATGCAGAATAGGTGTATACTGATAATTTATCATTTTAAGCATAATTTCCTTGAGGCAGTCCCTGATGCCCAGTACATACAGAATACAGAATAACTATGTATGTGTGTGAAGAAGAGAGCAGAATAGAATAGAATAGAATAGAATAGGTAGACATAGATTGTGTGAGCATCAGAGAGAGAGAGAGAGTGTGAGTTAATGGGAGAGCGACATAGTCCTTGTACGGTAGAAAGAGATAGTGGGCGAGAGAGCTTGGGATGCATAGGGAATGGCAAAGAGAGAGAGAGAGAGAGAGAGATGTACTTACACTAAAGGGGAGAGTGAGATAGGGTTCAAATGGAGAGACAGACATATAGTTAAAGAATAAGTATGTGTGTGTGTGGGGGGGAGAGGAATAGAATGGAATAGAATAGAATAGAATAGAATAGAGAGTATCATAGTGTGCATTATGGAGAGAGAGAGAGAGACTCAGTGAATGGGAGAGCGACATATGGAACGAAAGAGTGAATGGGTGAGAGAGAGAGAGAGAGAGAGAGAGAGAGAGAGAGAGAGTTAATGGGAGAGCGACATAGTCCTTGTATGGTAGAAAGAAATAGTGGGCGAGAGAGCTTGGGATGCATAGGGAATGGCAACGCGAGAGAGAGAGAGAGGGATGTACTTACACTAAAGGGGAGAGTGAGACAGACATATAGTTAAAGAATAAGTATGTGTGTGGGGCGGAGAGGAATAGAATAGAATAGAATAGAATAGAATAGAATAGAATAGAGAGTATCATAGTGTGCATTATGGAGAGAGAGAGAGAGAGAGAGAGAGAGAGAGAGATGTACTTACACTAAAGGGGAGAGTGAGATAGGGTTAGAATGGAGAGACAGACAGTTAAAGAATAAGTGTGTGTGAGAGGAATAGAATAGAATAGAATAGAATAGAGAGTATCATAGTGTGCATTATGGAGAGAGAGAGAGAGAGAGACTGAGTGAATGGGAGAGCGACATATGTAACGAAAGAGTGAATGGAGAGAGAGAGAGAGAGAGAGAGAGAGAGAGAGAGAGTGGAAGAGAGACCTATGGACGCATAGGGAACGGGAGAGCGCCATAGACACAGAGTGGGAGAGAGAGAGGGAGCGTCGCCATTACTGCCTGGGAGTGATAGAGGGGAGGGGAGAGAGAGAGAGAGAGAGAGAGAGAGAGAGAGAGAGAGAGAGGGAGAAGAGAGAAGAGAGAAGAGAGAAGCAGGTTTCGGGTTACAACAACGCATACCACTGTAATAACACCGAAATACACTAAAATACAAGCGGACCGGCCGTTTTGGACCACGGAGAGACTCGACCTCCGCCTCGGCCGCACTCGGCACCGCCGGAGGGACACTGACGGCGGCGCGCTGTGGACTGTAACCCGGAGTTTTGCGTGGAAATGCTTTCTCCTCTTTTCCGTGGTATGTGGATCTGGGAGCGACCATGTTAGGTGGGTAGGGGAATGTATTTGGGACTGGAACTGGGACTTCATTTAGCACTCTTTCCTCAGGTTAAAACCCGGCCGCATGACATCCCTAACCCGGGTTAAAGAGACGCGGCGTGGAAATGTGCGCTAAAGAAATGATTTTAAACCCTTTTTCGTGAGTTTTAGCTGTGATTTTGAGCGGTATTGTGAGGAGGCTAACGTTAGCTAGCTCTCCCCCTGGCATGCTAAGCTAGCCGCGGCTAACGTTAGCTAGACGCGGTGTGAATATGACACTGTTCTTCTTTATCTTTATCTTTACTCCTGTCTTTTTTCATTTCTTAAAAAAAAAATCATTGAGCCGGGTTTCCTCTTTTTTTTTTTTTCTTTCCCCCCCGCACAGGAGAAGTTACAACCACCGTGCCAAAATCCC
Source organism: Myripristis murdjan (assembly GCF_902150065.1). Classification (NCBI taxonomy): domain Eukaryota; kingdom Metazoa; phylum Chordata; class Actinopteri; order Holocentriformes; family Holocentridae; genus Myripristis; species Myripristis murdjan. The sequence goes on along the minus strand of NC_044001.1, from coordinate 3,162,608 downwards.
GTGGTTATGAATGCTAGCATGGTGCATTGACGCATTAACATCACCGTCTGTTGCGTTTAATAAAAGCTTAACTTATTAACCTCGGCCAAACTCACTCCTAAGCCACATTTCCTGCTAAATCTCACACCTTTTTTTTTTTTTTTATAACATGGCTGTTTCTGAATTAAAAAAGACGTTTCCGTGGAACCAGGGAAACGAGTCCATATGGAAATGCCTCTCCATGACTTCATAAATTAAGAGTAAAATCTTGGGGAGAAATGCACGCCCCGTTCAAAGCGCACACTTTCATTCATGCCGCATTCAAAAAGTGCGTGGCTTTTGCTGATAATTTAATTACTGAACGCATCGTTAAGTCCGTGTGGAAGAGTTGCTGGGTTGCCAGTTTGTAATGTTAATATCCTGGAAACAGTTGGCTAACGTGAATAGCTGTGGTTAGCGCTGGGAGGGGGGGACGACGGGGGTCACGGAGCACATTTTATCCTTATTTTCCACAACATTTTCCCAGCGTTAGCCGGCCTCGTCGGGAATCCACGGTGCACAACATTTGACATGAGGCAGGTTAACTTGGTGCCGAGCAGCAGGCAGGTCAGTGGGTTTGTGCCGCTGCAGCTCTGCATGCCATTTGCATCGACTTGCACTGCAGCTCTCCCCTTGCCCTTTCAGAAACTCTCTTTAAAGGGACAGTTCTGGATTTTTTTAATAAGCCAGCCTGGTGTTGCCAAGCATGCCCCCCGCTGGAGTCCTCTCTCTCTCCCCTCACTCTCTCTCTCTTTCTCCCTCTCCCTCTCTCAGCCATACATCTGCACGGTGTTAAGCTGTGCAGATGTCAGAAGCAGTTATCTATTAAGGACCTGACAGCGATGCAAGTGCAAATAATCGCGGCCCGAAAGCCATTGGCTTTGAATAAAATCAATTAGGTCCTTCCTCTCGCCCCTCGAAAGCAAACAGCTTTTCCTTTTAGTGTCTTTCAAACCGCGCAAGCTGAAAGCACTCAAACAAGGACTCGCTGGATGAAGTAGTAAGACTCTCAGCTCATAATCAGCCAGTTTATTCAGATTTGTTTTCTCTCCAGCCTTCCCCTTTAATGGACTGTATTAGGCTATGCACATGGTCAATGCCGTAAATAATTGACCTAGTGGTATTGAGTGTGAAATGACCAGCAGCCAAACACTAGTAAGACTGTTGACTGTGTTAGACATTTTGGCAGGTAAAGAGATGCTTGTTTGGAAGCCCTATTCTAGTCTAAAAATGTAGGCTGCATGAAAAGTAAGGCAAGCAGTTGGTGAATTTTGAGATGAGCGAGCCACTGTGACCCGGTGGCACAAGTTTCCTACCCAGGTGGTTTATTTATTTATTTAATTTTTGTTCCATCTGACAATCCCTGTTCTTGCTGAAGGCGTTTGGCCGCTCTGTTGCCCTGTAAACTGTTGTTCTTACATCATCGGCACCTTGGTTCAGGGAAGTCAAGCTCGTGACGCAGAGCTTCAGGTCTCTACCTGATTCCAAGGAAGTCGACAGACTGACATTGTTATTCAGGTTAAACTGTGCTTCAAAACATTATTCTAACAAACATTATTCGCAGAGATTTATTTTTAAGAAAGGACAGCCTGCTGCCTTCCACGTTTGTTCAGTAAAAGCTTGTATGTTCTTGATAAATTGGCCTTGGATTAATGTAAGAACAGTTTCTTGTGATTGAACAAATCGTGTAGGCAATGAGAAGAAGCAATGCATTGTTACATTTGGCCCAGTTGAGGAACATTTATAATTTTTTTTTTTTTTAACAACTCATCCCAAAGCGCACCACATGTGCTTTACAGAAAAGAAAGGCCAGGAATGCAGACAACACAAACCTCAAATGGACAGACTGATTATTTACAGGGCAGATTGTTGAATTTGAGACTAACTTGTGTTTCCTTACTGAGACAAAACAAATTGTGTCTGTTCCGGTGAAAGAACTCAGAATTTTATTTATTTATATGACCTTTACTGGGAGGTCACACTGAAGTTAAAACCTTTTTTGTAAGTTGAGACACAGCTAGGACAGGCCAAAGCGTTTAGGGACATTACAAAAATGGCACATGAAATGACCACATGTAATGTTTTGTCGCAGCCTGAGAGCTCAAAAACAAGGCGGCTCTGCATGTTTGCAGTGCTAAATTGCAGCTAAAAGAAAACTGAAAATTTTGAACTTCAATACCCATAAATTTAGCAAAGTGACTGTGGGGCTGTGTGAAATTGCACACAGCCCCGCTCATGTTTACCACCCTGGCCTCTCTGTGATTCTTTTTACCAAGTGACAGCACAGGGAGGACAAGATGCTGGGTTTCTCTCTGAAGGTTTTTTTTTTTTTTTTTTAAATTTGTCACTTCCTGTGGGCAAAGAAGTGTCCATGAAGTGACCTGCCTCCAGGATTTCATACCAGAGTGAATCTGTAGCATCTCTGTTTGTGGAAGTAGGACGCTCATCTCCTTTGCAGCCTCATGTTGTAATTTTGGCTGAAAAGGCGAGTTTATTATTATTATTATTATTTTTTTTTTACATAAAAAAATCTTGCCTAGTGCAGCTTTAAAAGCTTTACCATTCCTGGAAGTGTGCACCACTATGTTTCAGAGCTTAACAGCATTTAGTCATCTCTAAAACCAGCTTGCCAAGTGATACCTTAATCCCCCCCTTCCATAGCTTCAGAGCGAATACACCAATCATGATGTAAAAGGCTACTTTTAGCTATCCGTGCAGCACTAATGCAGTCGGGGCTGTGGGGATAGTGAGAACATCCAGGTACTGTACAGCGTGCTGCTACCTGGCTAGTACTGCTACCAGCTCTCCCTTGGAGCCTGTTAACATTCAGTTCATATTTCTTATCTTTATCCTGTGTGTTGACAGCAGAGTGAATGTGGAGTTCACAGTTGGCTGACCAAAATGCAAAATAGATATTTGGGTTTGGCTCACCGATCATCTAAAAATGTGCGGTTTGGATGGGAACCTGAAACCGGGGGAGGAATGTATACGTCGCTGTGGCCATTTCTTGCTTGGCTGCACATCTGGCTGTATATATAAGTCTGTTTCCTTACCTGTAGCCTTGAATACACTCCTGCCTGGCTGTATATAATCGTTATGACGCACCCTGCTCTGTCTGTCAGGTGTGGCAAATGTAACAGCGCTGTAGTTATTGTAGTCGCTTGTCAACTCGACTGACTTGCTCGTCTGTTTGCTTTTTGTGTCGTATGTTGGGTGTGTTTGGGGTAAAGAGGCCTCCACACTGACATAAGGTAGTAATAAAACCAAGGCACATTTCTGGGTGGATTTTCTCTGCCAATTTAACCTTTAAGTGGCAGGCCCACCTGTGACCACAAACATGAAAATGCATTTTTGTCGTGTTTTACTTTTTAATGAGCTACATTAGTGTGTTCTGCTAGTTTTGAACCTTATAATCTGTTACCTAAGCTGTGCGTTTCCGCCTTCAGGTTGTTTAACCCAGCGGTTTTCAAACCTTTTCATGTTCTGGAACCTCAAGTGTACCTTCAGAAAGCTGCAGTGCCCCATTTGAAGTGATTTTTCTCTATGGACCCTGATATAAAGAAGATATTTTGGCCTGTTTTAAATTGTTTTAATGTTGTACTTGAACACTGACAAATAGATTCAAAGTTGTTAGGTTAAAGAGTAATGTTAGAATAATCCTACATTTTCTTGTAACAATTTATGGTGAATTAGCCTAAATGACAGGCAAATTAACCCTTTGACACCAGAACAAGTTCACTTGACTTCTTTAAAAAAAAAAAAAAAAAAAGTGAAAAACAGGAGATTTACAAATGAGCAAACAAATTACTGTAATATCAGGTATCAAAAACAATTTACATCAAAATTGGCCACAAAATTACCAAAAATTACCTGAAAAACAAGTGATATATTAAAATGTCTGCAGCTTATTCAAAGTCAACTTGGGTGTTCAGATGAAAAAGTTTGAAAACCCCGCGTCTACATCAATGTATTTTAGACCTCAAAATCTGCTCCCTAGGCTGTGTGTTTTCCTTCTTGAGGTTGTTTAACCTCTTCAAAGTCATTTTCCTTGCACAAATCCCCCCACACCGGTGACATCATCACCACGGCCCCGAAAAAAAAACCCGGGGAAATTCTCTCATGGTTTTTCTCTGGACAGAAGTCAGGCTCTGGTGCAGCTCTGGGGCCTTGCAGGTCGTCTTGCTGCAGCCAGCAGTTCTAGCTCACTGAGGCAAATTCACTGGCTGATTGCCATCAGTCTACACAACACTGACTACAATTCACCAGGCAGTTATCATGCTCGTTCTGAACTACTCTGAGTGAGGCTGCCACCACTCACACTGAGGCTGTGGGCAGTGCTTGGGGTTATTTCACTCGGACAGTGATGGACAGCACCAGCAGATTGTTAATCATGTATCACAATTTAAGTTTCCACAGTAAATAATCATTAAATATCGGTGTATATCCTTTCAAAATGTTTGCTGTTGCTCAGTAGTCAAGGTTTTGACGTAGGATTGTCAAAGCGCACGAATACAGTTCGGCACCTTGTCAACTCTGCTCATCCACACTAATAATAGTGATCGTACTATCAGGCAAAATAATCAGGATTATCGTTTTAGCCACAATCATGCCAGTGCTGGGCTGTAGCGATGACAAATAACAAATCTGTGAAGTGTTTTATTTTCTCTGTTTCGTTCTCACAGCGAAGCAGATCATTTCTAGGTCAGTGGCTGTCAAAGGGCTGGAGTTGCATGCCATTTTTATCCTGCCTCGGCACAAATTGGTTGAAAGCACTTCTTTTTCTCTGCGAGGGGAAAAGTGACATTGCAGAGCAGAGTCCGTGATTGAATTACTCTCCCTTTCTCTTATATAAGTTGTGCTGTCATACTCTGATTGTTGTCCTCTCAAAAGGGTCTTTTGATATAGCAGCTTTTATCATGTCTGTGCCATTAAACAAAAGCATTATTTTCATTTTGGTTTTAGAATAATTCAGCAGGCTTTTCTGTCACATTTGTATAATGCAGAGCGGCTCAGCATTATCACAGTGTTACAAAACTAGCACATTTTAGCCTGGTACTAGTGCCAGAAAAGCCAGCCCCAAGCCTTTTAATAATCTTTTGCCATCTGTGGGAGATTATTTTCTCATGCACAGGTGCTATAATAATAACGTCTGATTCTGTATATTTCCTGATAACCAGATAGTGTCAGAGTGACATTTGTTTATTGTAGGCTTTTTGTGTCTGCATGTATGTGTGCCTCAGGGAGGGCAAATGAAAAGAAACCAAATCTTAATTACTCAGTTTGTGATAAGGCAACTGGAGTGCTCCAAGTAAAATGTATGCACAGATGTTTTTTGTTTGTTTTGCCTTTATCTTTTCCTAATTGTGAACCCTGTGTCTTGCAGGCAGGTGATAAAGGAGAACGCCGGCTGCCCTGTCCCAGCTTGAAGAGGACCTTGGATAGAACGCAAGAGACGCACACACAGGCAAAAGAAGGATAAGGATTCACCACTACCGAGGGAAAACCACGATGCCTCTGCGCCGCGGAGCAATAGAACTGGAATGATATCTTGACCTTTTCTCCTAGAAGTGACCAAGTTAGAGATGAGCGGGGGGATATAATGGCCAAGAACAAGGATGCTCGTCCCCCTACGTTCGCCGTCAGCGTGGTTGGCCTCTCGGGGACGGAGAAGGAGAAGGGCAACTGTGGCGTGGGCAAGTCCTGCCTATGCAACCGGTATGTGCGTCCCGATGCGGACAGCTACTACTCGGAGCACACCTCGGTGCTGAGCACAATAGACTTTGGAGGCCGCGTGGTCAACAATGACCACTTCCTGTACTGGGGGGAGGTTCTTCATCGCGGCGATGATGGGGTGGAGTGTAAAATCCAAGTCATCGAGCAAACAGAGTTTATTGATGACCAGACATTCCTCCCACACCGGAGCACCAACCTGCAGCCGTACACCAAACGAGCGGCGGCGACCAAGCTCCAGTCGGCAGAGAAACTCATGTATATTTGCACCGACCAGTTAGGCTTAGAACAGGATTTTGACCAGAAGCAGATGCCTGATGGGAAACTGAACATTGACGGCTTTGTGCTCTGCATTGACGTCAGCAAGGGTTGCAACAGGAAATTTGACGACCAGATGAAGTTTGTCAACAGCCTGTACTCGCAGATCGCTAAGTCGAAAAAGCCCATTGTTGTAGCCGCCACTAAGTGTGACGAGTGCGTGGACCAGCACCTGAGGGACCTGCAGGCCTTCACAGCCAACAAGAAGAACCTGCAGGTCATTGAGACGTCATCACGCTCCAGCATCAACGTGGAGATCTGCTTCAACACGCTGATCCAGCAGCTGGACAAGACACGGGGGAAGCCCAAAACTGTGCCATATTTGGAGGCCTACAAAATCCAGCGGCAGCTGGTTGCTGCGGTAACAGACAGATTTGAGAAGCTGATGGTGCAAACGGTGAGGGATTATCACACCACATGGAAAACGGTGATAAGTACTCTGAAGGGCCAATCTGACTATGAGGAGTTCATCACTTTGGAGGGCACGAAGAAAGCCCGCAACATGTTCAACAAGCACATTGCACAGCTGAAACAGGAGCACATCAAGAGGAGGAGGGAAGAGTATCTGACGACACTGCCGAAAACCCTTAACAACCTCCTCAACAACCTGGAGGAGGTGGAGAACCTCTCCTGGCCCGAGGCACAGAGTCTGATCCGGAGCCGGCCCGATTTCCAGTACTGGTTTGTGATTCTGGAACACACGCCGTGGGATGAGACGGACCACATCGACAATAATGACCGCAGAGTGCCCTTTGACCTCCTGGATACACCTGACGGTGAGAGGATTTACCTGAACCATGTTCAGCACCTGTTCTCGGAGAAGAGGAGGGTGGAGATGAAAGAGAGGTTTAAAAAGACGCTAGAGAGGGTTCACTTTATCAGCCCGGGGCAGCCGTGGGAGGAAGTCATGTGCTTTGTCATGGAGGACGAGGCCTACAAATACATAACAGAATCAGATAGAAGGGATGTTTACAGCAGGCACCAGCAGGAAATAGTTGAAAGGGCCAAAGAGGAGTTTCAGGAAATGCTTTTCGAGCATGCTGAGCTATTCTATGACTTGGATCTGAATGCCACGCCCAGCTGCGACAAGATGAGCGAAATCCACAGCGTGCTGAATGAGGAGCCCAGATACAGAGCGCTGCAGAAACTTGCCCCAGATAGAGAGTCCCTCCTTCTCAAACACATTGGTTTTGTTTACCATCCCACTAAGGAGACATGCCTGAGCGGGCAGAGCTGTGTGGATCTGAAAGTGGAGCAGGTTTTAGCCAACAGACTGGTGCAGCTCGACCACGGGCGCTCTAATCTCTACTATAACAGTGCCAACATTGATAAGATCAACCTCTGCCTCCTGGGGAGGGAGGGCCTCGCTCAGGAGCTAGCCAATGAGATTAGAGCTCAGTCCACAGACGACGAGTACACCCTGGATGGTAAAATCTATGAGCTGGAGCTTCTTCCTGTGGATGTGAACTCCACGCTGCTGTTCAGCCACACGTGGGTTTCCACTTTCAAACCACATGGCTGCTTCTGCGTGTTCAACTCCATTGAATCACTGAACTGCATTGGGGACTGCATCGGCAGGATCAGAGCAGAGATAGCACAGAACAGGAGGGATCGGTTTGCTCAGCCGCTGCCATTCATCCTGATTCTGGCCAATCAGAGAGACAGTGTTTGTAAAAACATGCCTATTCTGAGGCACCAGGGCCAGCAGCTGGCTAACAAGCTGCAGTGCACCTTCGTCGACATCCCCTCAGGCGCCTTTCCACGCAAGTTCAACGAATTCCAGATTAAGCAGGGTCTCCGAGCGGTGTTGGAGGGACTGAAGCATAACTTTGATGTCCTGAGCCCCCTGCCCTCCATCAAAGACATGTCAGAGACGGACCTCAGGATAGTCATGTGCGCCATGTGCTGGGACCCCTTCAGTGTTGACCTCATCCTCTCGCCGTTCCTCGACTCACACTGCTGCAGCGCCGGCCAGCCGGGCCAGAGCAACACACTCATACTCGACAAGATCATTGGTGACAGCAGGAGGAGGATCCAGGTCACAGTCCTTTCCTACCACTCCTCCATCGGCGTCCGCAAAGATGAACTGGTGCACGGCTACATTTTGGTCTACTCAGCCAAACGCAAAGCCTCCATGGCTACCTTGCGGGCGTTTTTGGCTGAGGTCCAGGACGTCATCCCTGTCCAGATGGTGGCTATCACAGACAGTCAGGCCGACTTTTTTGAGAATGATTCCATCAAGGAGCTGATGACAGAAGGGGAGCACATTGCCACGGAGATTGCTGCCAAATTTACAGCGCTCTACTCACTATCACAGTACCACCGACAAACCGAGGTGTTCACGCCTTTTTTCAATGAGGTGCTAGAGAAGAAGCAGAGCATTGAGAGCTCCTTCCTGTTTGACAGCTCGTCACGGGACTGCATGACCGGTGCCAGCGAGGATGTCTTCCCCACCTCGCCGCACAGCCACTCCCCTGCCTACAACCCCTACTACCCAGACTCGGAGGATGACACTGAGGCCCCGCCCCCTTACAGCCCCATAGGAGACGATGTTCAGCTTCTCCCCACGCCCAGCGAACGGGCTAAGTATCGTATTGACCTGGAGGGGAACGAGTACCCAGTGCACAGCACGCCCGTCGGCGACCATGAGCGTAACCACAAAGTGCCTCCACCCGTCCGGCCCAAACCGGTGCTCCCCAAGCCTAATGTCAAGAAGCTGGACCCCAACCTGCTCAAAACCATTGAGGCTGGCATGCGGAGCAACCGCAGGACGCCACGCGGCCCAATGGCACACTGCGAGGACGTGGAGGCTTCAGACAACTACGCCGACCCGGTGGACACCCTGCTCAAGTCCAAGGGTTTCAACGACGACATATACGCCGTCCCCGAGGACACGCACAGCCGCATGGTCAAAATAAGGAACTCCTTCGGCGGGCTGCACGTTCTCCACGGAGGAGGAGAGGAAGAGAACGGATTTGATCGCAAGTCCCAGGCCGGACGGCGGCCGTCCAAATATAAACACCGCTCTAAAATCCTGTTTAGCAAGACCAAGGCCTACCAGAGGCGCTTCCACTCAGACAGTGACGGCGAGGAGTCGGGCCCCGCCACGCAGAAGAAGAAAAAGGGAAGAGCCCACCGGGGGAGCGAGGAGGACCCACTGCTCTCCCCTGCTGATCCCTGGAAGGGCGGGATAGACAACCCAGCCATCACCTCCGACCCCGAGCAGGATGATAAGAAGATGAAGAAGAAGAAGACACCTAAGACACCGAAGGAGCCGAAGAAGGTGAGTCAGAATCACAAATCTGTTGTTTTACTCAATGACAGAGAGTGAATGAACGAGCATAATTGCATTTGTGTGAGCGTGTCTGTGAGAGAGAGAGCGAGAGGGACAGAGAATGAGTGTTTGTGTATGTGTGTGTGTGTGTGTACATTAAAGAGCGGAGGTAGAATGGCTCTCAGTGTGTGGGAGCATATTATTTTTTTCAGAGTGGCAATAAACTAATTCAATTTGATAAATTTGATTGGTGATTGGTCCCATGCTAAAACGTTTTACGACCCGCCTCTGCTGCCCTTGACAACCAATAAAAGCGCCTGATAAAAGATAGGTGGTCGGTTGAAACTGGCATTAGTAAAGACTGCAGGGCTCTTTGTGTTTTATCTAGATGCCTACTTATCCTTCGCGACTGCTTGCGAAAGTCAGGTAGAAACTGGGTGCTGACACACACACACACACATACACAGAGACAAGTGCACACGCTTCAAATGCCAGTGTGTAGGCACCAACATGAAAACAAAATAAACAACAACAAACACATGCAGCAAACACGTTAGCACACAGAAACATGAAACACACAGACATTCACATGAGCGTACACATTGGCTCTAATCAGATCAAATATCAGTGTACTAAAGGCTTGAGGATGTAAACAAACTCCCTCTCACACGCACTCACACATTAGCATACAGTTCATACACCCACATACGAGCGCAGTATGCACATTAGCACATAGATACACACACACTTGCATGCATATTAGCAAACACACAGTTATTCTAGTATTATAGTTAGTTATTATAATGTATGCATATTGCATGCACAGTGTAAATGTAAGCATTTGTAGTGCAGATGTATGTTTTAAAGTGGACCCCAGGAAGAGTACTTGTTGCCGTGGTAACAGCTAATGGTAATGCAAATAAACATACATACAAAAACCATAATAAACAGACAGAAACTAACACTGTAAAATAACACCCGAAAAACTTGAAAATTGCAGTATGAATGTCTTCGTTTTCCAATTTGCAAGATGAACATGATGCTGTGGTGCTGCTCAGTCCCATTTTTGGCCTGTAAATTCAAGTTAAAAATATATATATATGGAGGTAATCTTAAGCAACAGCAGCAGCAACCGCTGTTGATTGAAAAGGTTTCTCTTTGGCTGAAAACTCTTCAAAAATGCAGAAAAAAATCTGTCTGTACAGTACTGCAGTATTCAGCAAGTTTGATCATCTGTGCAAAAGCAGACTTTGACTTTGATGCACACACATGCATCAACATGAGTGAGCAAGTTATTACAGCCAGCCGGCAGGAATCAGATCACAGTGTATTACAGCAAGTGTCTCATACAGACACACACACACACACACACATTAGCATACTGTGCATAAAACCACACCCAAATACAAGGACATTCATGCACCAAGCATATTAGCACACAGATACACACACATGCATGCAAGCGGCTTAATAAACAGACAGAAACTAACCCTTTGCAATTAATGGGGGAAAAATGAAGGTTGCAATATGAAGTATTTAAACATTCACAGTTAACACCAACATAAAACACAATCCTGCACCAAGCGCATCAGCACCCAGATAAAGCCAAACCCATACACATAAACATGTATGCACATTAACGAACAAACATGCACACACACACACACACACACATGCATTCTAACACCTTGGCAAACAGAAAGAAGTTAGTGCTGCATGTTTTACTGAGAAATTGCAATATGATTTAAGTTTGCAAAATGATTTTTTTTTTTTTTTTTTTTTTTTTTTTTCACGATTACATTCACACCAACACAAGTGAGACCTCTAGCAGCCAAATTTAAATGTAATAAATAATAATTTCTGTTAATATGTTAAACAGGTTCATGAGTTCTTTTGCAAACTGGAAACTGAAGTAGTTCATACTGCAATTTTTATTTTATTTATTTATTTTTTTTCAGTAATTGTGCACTAGTCTCTGTCTGTTAAGGTGCTTGCATGTGTTTGTGTGTGCACGCTTGTTTGCCAGTGAGCATGAGTGTATGCGTATCTCACTCAAGTGCATGTGTGTGTTTCTGCTGCAAGATGACGGATGATAAACTTTGAAGTTATTTTGCTGAATACAGTAACGGTTTGTATATTTAAACAGCATCAACTGCGGCAACATCCCAGGGTTTGATCAAAAATGTTGAACATACTGAACTCGTCTCTCATTATCTTGCAGCGCTAATACAAACAAACACACACGCTCACACGCACACGTGCACACGAGCGAGCGGGTGTGCGATGACGCCGGCAGGAATCAGATAGCAGCGTGCAAATCAGTGGAGAAACAGCCGTCGGCGCTGCGCGGCCGTCGTGAATGCGGGCCATTGTTGCAGCGTTCAAACTGTCTTTGATAATCAGAGAGGAGAGCGCAGGGAGGACCAGAAGCTACAAAATGGAAGGTGTTTAGCCGCCGTCTCGGCCAATTAGAGGAGCCAAAAGCGCTGTAGGCATGACAACACTTTGAAGAGCAGGGGAGTGTGGGAAATCAAAGCCGACTCGGCACCTCGTTCGCTCGTTTCGCTCTGGTCCTGAATAATGGTTCTGCCTGTGTTCTCCTCTTTCTTCTCGTCTTCCTCCACCTCTGCGTCCACCTCCCTCTCTCCCTCTCCTTCTCTCTCTCTCTCTCTCTCTCTCTCTTTTTCTTCATCCTACTGACTTTCTCTGTGATCTATTCCCTGCTCACCCTCCTCCTCCTCCTCTTCTCCCTCTGATGTGTTCCACCTCAACTTTTCACCCTCTCTCCTCGTCCTCCTCCTCCTGTCCTCCTACATCCCTGCTCTCTTCTCTTGTCCTCTTCTCTCAACCTCCTCTCCTCTGCTCTTTCCCCAACTTTTCTTGCTCTCTCCATCTCTCCCTCTCTTCCATTGCCACTCGCTCTTCCTCTTTTTACCTCTTTCCTGTTTTCCTTTTCTCCTCTTTGAACCATCTCATCTCTATTTCCTCTCTCTCTCTCTCGCTCTGTCTTTTCTCTCTCCCTCCTCCTTTTCTTGTCGTTTCCCATGTCTTCCTCCCCTCCTTCCCCTTCCCGTATTTCTCTACTTTCTCATCTCTTCCGCCTTCCTCCCATCCTTTACCCATTTCCTTTTCGTCTCTCCCCTTGTATCATCTTAATCTTCATTCTCTCCAATCTCCTCTCCCTCCTCCTCTCCTGCTCTCACCCCCTCCCCTCCTCTCTCATCCCTTTGCCTTTCCCTCTTTCCGCCCATCCTTCCCTCCTTTCCTGTCCTTCCTTCTGTGCCTCCTTTTCCATCTCTCTCCTCCCTTCCTCACTTCCCTCCCTCTCTCTCATCCTTTAATATCTTCTCCCTCCTGTTACCTTCCCTCTCACTCCTCCTTTCCGCCTCTCTTTTCATCCCTCTCTCCTCCTCCTCAGCCGAAATCTTCCAAGCCCCCGAAGCCTCTGTACCCTCCCACCCGGAGAACGTGGGAGAGCAATTACTTTGGCGTCCCGCTGCAGAACCTGGTGACCCCGGAGCGGCCCATCCCCCTCTTCATCGAGAAGTGTGTCGACTACATCGAGCGCACTGGTGAGTCATCTGTTATCGTCTTCTTTATCTTCTGTCACCCACACAATCTTTTTTTTATTTTTTTTTTTTTTTAAACTCTCATGTTGTCTTTTTTTCCCTTCACGTTCGGGTGTTAAGGTCTCGTTGGCACTTGGAGGTTGTATATGTTTGAAAGTACAGGCATTTTGTTTTGTTTTGTTGTTGTTTTTTTTTTACACTTGGTGGATTTGTGATGGAGCGCTGTGAAAATTCCTCTCTCATGTCTTTCCAAATGAGTAACTGAGCGAGGGAGGGAGGGAACGAGGGATGATTTAAGGAGGGAGGGGAAGCTCAGGCGGCTGAACAGAGTCTGAACAAGTTCGCTTCCTGGCAACGATGTGACCTGAATAACATGTTCCGTCAAATCAACCCGCCTGCAGATTAAAGAAAGTCGCAGGTTCAAATCCCCGAACAACTTTGGAAAACATGACTGAGCAAATGCAGATAAGAAGTTCTCCCACAACAAATCAAAGCTGCAGCTGTTGATTACTTTCACTGTCAATTAATTTGCAGATTTCTGTTTTTTTTTCTTTTTTTGGATTAACCCATTATTTTTGTAGTCTGTAAAGTGTAAAAAAATAATCACAAATGCTCATGGGAAGTCAGCACAGCTCAAATTGATTCAGTCTCCAAATTGCTTTCTTAGTCCGACCAACAGTTGAAAAAATTGTACGTTTTATAATATGAACTGAGAAAAAGAAGACAATCTCAGTGAAGCTTGAATCAACAAATGTTTGGCAGTTTTACTCAGTAACTCAGTAAATCACTAAAACAACCAATTTTCAAAATGATAGCTGTATAGAAGTATCAACTAATCGATTAATCAGCTACTTTCAGCCCTAAATAAAAGATGAAAATTGCATCATTTAGCATCATTTAATCATTTAGCATCAGAGTGAAGCTGAAATCAGACAGCAGTTTGTGTTTTTCCTGTATGAATTACTAAAACGATTAAACGATCATGATCAGTAATCGATTTCTGTAAATTGATTAATTGACTTGTTGTTTCTCTATGACTAATACTTTTGAGCATGGTGCACAATAACCCAGCTGCTTCAGTGTGTCTGCTAAACTCTCGACAGTATCGGCCTTTTTTTTATTATTAAAAAAGACATAATGAGCAAAACTGTAACTTATGCACATGGAGAGAAATGCAAAGTGCTGAAACTGTGCAGTATTTTTTTTACATTGAAAAAAGAGGAAACAGAGAGGGAAACTTTAGACAGGGTTGCCAAGGGAATTGGACTGTTTCTGTTTTGGTTGAAGGTCAGAAGAGGCATTCTTTGATGACCGAAGATACATCAGTCCAGCGCTGGACAGATATATCTGGAATTGGGAATGAGCTGGATCCATCGCTGGTGGATCATTTTTTGCTTATTCGGAGGGTCTTTTGGTTTTGGTGATAAACGTGTTTCCTCGTCAAGCGTTTAGAGCGGCGTTGATCCGTGACTTGTCGCGCTAAAACACACAGCTCGCTGCTTCTTGCTGTGTCATTGTTGCATGTTCTTGTAATCAGGGTGACCTTTTGCGGCTGCCTCTGTCTCAAAGTTACTGTTTTCTGTTCAAGGTTTGGCCCTCTGCCTTCTGCTAACCACATCCCTTTGTTTGGCAAACTAACCAAATTCTTTATTTTGTTAACTGAAGAAGAGCAGCCTGTGGGCAGAGAGTAAAATTTGATTTTCGCATTAAAGGACGCAGATGTCGCAGAGGATAAACTGAAGACAGATTTAAGGAATAAATACTCATTAGGACCCCCAAAAAATCCCCCAGGCCTAGTTTACAGAGAACCAGGGATCTTTGTCCAGGCCTATGAAGTTACATGACTATTGGACTGTAGTGTAAAATAAAATAACATTACACCAAACACAGAAAGGACATTTCTTCCACAGCTGGTTGAAGTTGAGGCAATGTTGCACGCTCACTTGTCTTTCCCTGGATATATAAAGGTCAAAAATATATTTAAAAAAAAAAAAGAGAGAGAGAGGCCTGTTTTCACATGTGTGGCTCTAAGCAGGACGGAGGCCCTGGTGCATGCTGGGTAAGCGTCTGGCTTCCTGCCTAGCTGAAAGCAGAGAATGCTTCTTTCATATTTTGAGGAATTCCTCACCGATGTCACGCTTCAGGCTGATAGAGACCATTTGGCGGATGTTTGTATTGATGTATTTTAACTGCATATATTTTCACTTTCATTTTCATTTTCATTTTCGTGGCTGACCCCAGTCAGATACAGACCTGTAACTCTCGCAGCGTTGATGCTTCACTCCAGCCTGCAGCAACGTTTCCCATCTGCCTCTTGAATGCCCAGCCAGCCAAACAGGGTTTTTTTTTTCTCCCACTGACCACATAAATGAAAATTTTAAACATGCTCCATATTTAATCTGTTTGTTGCATAATGCATTTAAACACGGTCCAGTACACCACATTTCCATGCTCCGTGCGTCTCGGAGCGATGCTGAACACGTTCACCACGGCAGCGGAGCCTGTTGAATGCGAGCGGCTCCTCCTTGTTTTCTATCGGCTCTCAAATCCATTTCCCATGAGCCTCTTTTCCTTTTGCATCTGTGATGCAAAAGGACGTCATGAAGCCAAAGTCCAACGCGCCTCAGACTGAAAAGCACAGAGAAGTTGAATGTACTGAAGCAACTGCAACATGACAACAAGCATCTTGGCAGACAGTTCGTCGGGCTATTTTTAGTTGATCACGGCCCGTTGTGGTTTGTGAATTAATTAATTATCCTTACAGCGACAGCTCTGTGTCCAGTGGAATAATAGAATTAATATTAAAAAGGCCAATTAGCTGGTATTTTCACTGCACTAATATTCACACTCTATTTGACTGTTAAGTCGTTTTACATATCTTCAGCAAGTGATATTTTCAAATTACTGGAGAGAAGTTTAAGTTTTAAAGAGTTTATTTTCCAAAAGCCTCGCTGAGACGGGCCAAAGCGGTTCAAATCTTCTACTGAGCGGCATGCAGTCCTACATCACTGTTGTGAGAAAGCCAAAATTTTGGAAGGCCAAAATAGAGAAAAAAAAGATGGGTGTGGACAGGGGCTAAATTTCACTTTTGTTTTCTTAGGCGAGAGGTTTTATCTTCGGTTGTTAGAGGACATGGCGTGATGCACAGCAATACAGATTGGTTTTGATCAATTTTATACATTCAAAGCTGCAGCACCTTCCTTTTTTGTTTGCAGACTGTCTGCAGAGCAAATTATTCCAGGCTTGGTGGATGATTTGCCTGCTGTTGTTGTGAACTGAACCATAAACTCGTGCTCTTGCTATTCCTGCCACGAAGCTCGCATCATTTCCTGTACGCCGAGAAACTATTTCCTCCGACACGACTGAAGACAGAGAGGACTCGTCTCTCCACACGCTGCACCGGTTTAAACTCTAGCAGGGAAAAAAAAATTGACTTGATGTCCTGAATGGCCGCCGGGTGTAATTTGTTCTGCGCAAGTTCATGAACTTAATGAGCTCATAAATTTTTTGTAGTGTTGCTTTAATGAGTTCAAAGACGCAAAAATGTCGCCGCTGTCATGGAAAGACCTTGCAGCCCCCGCCCTCCCCCTTTGCAATCTTTAAAATATCTGATGACACGGTGTTTCCTGCAGAGCGCTTTGTTGTTGTTTTTGTGTGTGTGTGTGTGTTTTTTTTTTTTTTTTGGCGCTAAACCCCGGGATTGCATCTGCGCTCGTTCCAGGATCAGCTCCAATTGGAAAATGGCTCTCATTTAGATACTTACATCATGAAACATGCCGCAGTGGCGACCCACCACAGCTGTACAGTGAGTGAAGTGGGTGTAAAGTTGTGAGAGAACAGTATTTGAACCTCTCCCTCACACACACACACACACATGCACACACACACACACACACACACACACACACACGTCCTGTTTTGGCTCTGTAAGGGTCCCCAATCCTCAGCTGTTGACTTGCAATTCATTTTGAAGCAAAGTCACTTTTTAATCACTTTGATTCCCTGCTCCTTCTTTCTTTCTCTCTCCTCCTTCGTGCTCTGTTGCTTTCCTGCAACAACTGTATTTACATGTATGTGTGTGTGTGTGTGTGTGTGTACATGTAACACATGCTGAAGAAGAAGTACATCCTGTATTTTTATCTCAGTCGTCACCGAGCGGCCTGGATGTGGCGTTTTTGTCGGAGCTTTTGCGTTTGCTGTTAATTCCTGTCCTGAAAATCCCCTCTGAATATGTTTTGATATTCAGCTGGATCTACACGAGCCTGTTGGTGGCTGCCAACAAAATTCAGGATTAATCCTAATGCTGCCTCTGTGTGTGTGTGTGTGTGTGTGTGTGTGTGCGCGCCCGCCTGCCTGCCAGCTGACAGCAGTGTATCGGAGATTTCATGGCCGGTGCTGTGAAGCCCTCTAAGTCCAGACGGTCTGTTGGGCGGATTTAACGACCGTCTCGCTTTTTCCTCCTCCCTTCTTCTGGAATATCATTTCTCACCAGGCGCAGCCAAGACCGCCTTTGTACCTTTTATTTTATTTTATTTTATTATTTTTTTTAAACCCCTGTCGCCGTTGTGTAAGTCCTCCCTGTCCACGCTGTAAAACCGAGAGATTTTGTCGTCATCTACGACATGATGATGCCGTCTTTTCAGCTTGCTCTCTTGTTAGCGAGCCTAGGTAAGGGGCTTAGCTCTTCTTAAAATGCCTCTAGGCTAAGCTCTCTATATGATATATACGTTTTTATATAGCGTAGAGGGGTGGAAGAATGGTTAGACGGTCCTCTACCTGGAAAAAAATGGATTCAAGCCACTGTTTTTGACAAAGATCCTCCTCTTCCAGGCGACCCTGAGCGAGATCCTGACTCCCCACTCGCTGCAGGGCTGCTGATCTGCAGCTGAGCCTCGATTTCCCAATGGGGATCATTAAAAAATCCCATTATTATAACACTATTATTTTGTTTCTGCTTGGTACATTATGGGAGGCAGGGGGTCTCAAATATTGAGGTGCCCCTCCCCTTTTAAGTTAACCCATTTGTAAACCTCAAACATGGATTAGTGTCTGGATTACGACGTTAAATTTGGTCGCTGGGTCGGCTGAGTTTTTAACCACATGTAATGAGCCAGCGGCTGAGGGGAGGCGAGGCTGGAGGTGATGTTAGCTGTTTGTGGTGCCTGTGGTTTCAGATCTCAGTGTGTGACGGAGGGGGAAAAAAAAAGTGTGACTGTGTGTGTGAGACAGTGCATGTGTGTGTGTGTGTGTGTGTGTGTAAATAGGACCGAAAGTGTGGTGGTGAGAAACCACGACTGTGCGTGTGACTTCTTGTTGGTGTGTTTGGGCGTGTGAGAAAGAGAGACTTTGTGGTGGGTGACTGGATGTGTGATTAAATGTGTGACTACATGTGTGACTGTATATGTGTGTGTGTGTGTGTGTGTGTGTGTATGTGAGAACAGAGGAAGAGAAACTGGGTCTATATGTGGATGAATGCCTTGCTTGCCTGCTCCTCGACAGCAGCTGTTGACGAAGTAGAGAGTGTTTGTCAGCTCTTTTCCCATCTCAAAATCTTTAAACAATTTTGTGTGATCAAAAAAATTGGATCCAGGAATTTTAATGCTGCCTATATCCAGAGCTTGACATGACATTTTTATACGTTACGGCTAAATAAAGACATACAGTAGTTAGGAATATGGTTTAATTACATACTTTGTGTCTCTCTTCAGTGTTCGGCGCCGTTAAAAGGTTTGAGAAACTCAGAGAGAAGACAAAGTGCGATCTTCATTCCCCTTCTCATGTCTCAGTGTCTCTGATTCCTCTCAGGAGCGACCGGCTTGATGTCATTTTTAGCGCCTTTCGCTCACCGCATTCCAGTGATGAAGTAATTAGCAAGATTCCCACAGGCCTTGAAAATCCTTGAAAGTCTGTGGATTATGCTGAAAAACTCACGCTGTCAAAGTTTCTGAAAACGACTGGATGGCCTTGAAAGTTGACTTTGGCCTTGAACTTCATGTTTTTTTTTTTTTCTTTTTTTTTCTTAATAATAATAAAGTGTAGCGCCCAAATTTATCAGTATGCCTCAGCTCTCCCCATCCCAGCAGGAACACTTGGCATCCTGAGGAAACCCTGTGATGCAGATTTGTGTTGATGTAGCAGCAGGTTTAAAGAGATTTCAGCAGGTTTTCTTCACGACTAAAATAATAATAATAATAAATTAGACGTGCAGTGGGTGAGCGAGAGCAGGGTTTATACCAGAAACAACCTGAATTTTCAACGACATCCTGCGACTTTGTGTCTAATCTGATTCAACAGTTTGACCGACCACTGGTGGACCGTCTTAAATACAGCATCATCTTTGTCCCAGCGCACACACACTTCAGTCTTGAGTGGCATTCATGTGCTACTCAGTGAGAGGAAAAGAGCGTCCTACGTCTAAAAACACCCAAAGGCAGGAGCACTTAATCCACACTAAATGAACCATTATCCTGATACCACTTTGTGTAGCGTTTCTTAGGGATGAGTGTGTCCCGCAATTCATCAGCACAGCGCATTTTTTTTCTCATTGCTGAGTCTCTACCTGTGAAACTAGAGGCTATTTTCTTCAAACATCTATACACTAACCACAAAACCTCACGCCAAACCAGAAAAGCATTATATACAAGTCTTGCCAAAAAAAAAAAAAAAAAAAAAAAAAAGTGTTTGAGCATCACTACACAACACACAAACCATCCTACAAACCAACTACACAGATAGTGGAAGTGAAAAACACTTGTGGCTTTTGCTTTTCCTCTGTGCAGGGCAGCAGTTCATCATACATGTAGTAAACACACACACACACACACACACACACATAGGTTTCCAATTGTGTGAAGTATAAAAGTGTATTCCTAACACAACACACTATCAGTACAGATAAGGGGATTTTTTTTCTCAAAATGTTCCACTGTAACTCTCCTGAAACAACAAAATCACAGAAGAACACAAAAAACATTTGTGCTAGAAAAAAGGATAAAAAATCACTGCTTGTGTTTAAGCGTTTAGAAAAAACTGTAAGATAAAGGACCAGAAAGCATCTTGATAAGTAATAATTATATTAGGTTATATTATCCTCATTTACAGGGCTGTAAACCCAGTATAAATTAGGCAAATGTGATCTGTTTTTTTTTTCCTTAGTTATTTGCCTATTTATTTTACCTATTGATTATGTATTTGTTTATGATTTTGGGCCTACCCCATGAATTCAGTGTTTGAGTTGCTAAATGGGCCTGTAGTACATACAGCATACAATATATTTATTTAAAATATGTACCCTCTTTATGTCACTCATGGGCCGTAAGCACCAACAAAACTGCTGCCGCAGTGGAAAACTGGCCTCTTTTTGCCAAGTGTCTCTCGCTTTGTGTTGACGAAACCTCTGAACTCTTGCTATTTTAATGCAGATTTCCACACTTTGGCCCATTCCTAGAAATATGCAGCTCAAGTGGCCACTTATTGGCTGAGTTCAAACACTACAAGTGCACTGGGACAAAGCCATGATTTAGATGTCCTGGTCTGTCCACAGTGCATAACCTCCAGTATATCCTCTTTGGCTGTTTGCAAACATTATTGCATCTTCAGTTTGAAACCTGAGGGTGGCTTTTGGTTGCCAGAATCTAAACGGTCCTCCTCTCAGCGTCATAAATTAAAAAAGACTCAAGTGTCTGAAGAGAACAGCACTTGAAACTGGACTTGGTCGACTCCACCCACGCGTTTCCAACAACAGTCGTCACAACAGGGAGGAGCACCAATGAGACTGTGGTATCAACGACCTGGATAACAATCCTACACATTAAATACCTGAGACTGCCCGTCAATCAGTCAGAACTCCAACATTTTGGGCAAAATCTCCTTTTTCCAACTTTCCAACTAAGACAAGATGGTCGATGACATTTTCACCTCTGCACGTCCACTGGTTCGGTTCCCGTGGGTAGCATTTTGTGTTAGCTTAGCATAAAGACTTGAAATCTACAGGAGTCGTTAGCCTGGCTCTTTCAAAGTGTAAAAATAAACCTTACAGCATACAGTCTTATTTACACAGTGGATCATGTGGATTTGAAATACATGTTGAACGTAAAGTGACGCCTATTCCCTCTCCTCCAGTCTCGGGCAGTGTCCAGCAGTGGAGGTTGGATTACGTCTCAGTCTTGTAAAGTGAACCCTCTGTACTGCACTGTATTATCCTTGCCTGCAAACTTTAACGGGTTTTTGCCCTGAAAGATGATTGATGAATTTTGGCCCCGTAGGCTTGAATTGAGCTGTAGTTGGCGTCGACAACACCCTCGACAGCGAGCCGGTCGGCGGCTGCCAAAAGCTCCTCTGCGCTCTCCTCCGTCAGAGGAAGGGAGCGGGTTCGATGATAAGACGCATCAAATTAGACGACAGGCCGGGACGTCGTGCGCTTTCTTCTCTGGATTTGTCCAGAGACAGTCGAGGAGAGCTCTGCGGGTTCAGGGTGGAGATTAAAGAAGGGTGCTGAAAATGGTGTGCATCATTCTCACGCTGCTGTACAGCAGAAGAGATAAATGTTTGCACAGTCACATACAAAAAAACAAACATACAAACAAAACACCAGTCTATTTAGAGTTAATATTTAGTGTTTTTTGTTGCATCGGTTTTCTTCTTAGTTTATTTTGCTCAGTGTCCTGCTGTCTTCGCATATATTAAATATATTTTCCATTTCTGCTTTGCTGTTTCAGCAAGGAAAATATATTTATATTCTTGTTCATACATCTGTATAAAAAATTCTGAAACTGTGAAGTTGGTGATCGCCGCGAGGGCAATAAAACAACCACCAATGCAAAGTGAAGACAGTTCAATTCACAAAGGAAGGGCCATTTATGTGTTTTCTTGTTCATTTTTAGTGTTTAGATGTGATATAATTAAGTAAATACATATGTATAGTTTTCCTGCCGCAATTTGGATTTAATTTTTTATTGTAAGCCGTTGAAGTGAAACCTACACCCATGCTCGCTCTCTCTCTCTCTCTCTCCCTCCCTCAATGTGTAATTTTGTCCCAGTATGTGCTTTTTCCTCTCCTCTTTTCTCTTGTGTCCTGTTTTTTTTTTTTTTTTTCTATCTCCTGTTATATTTATTGCATAATTTTCTTTAGTGATTTAGTGATTCTTGTTTGGTTTTCAAACGTCCTCATGTTTTGGACGCCCAAGCTGACTTGCATTAAACCAAGGACTGTCAATTGAGGCAATTACCCCGTGGATATTTTCATTTAAGTATTAACCTAAATAGTATCTTGGCCATATTTGAAGGCTGATAGATGGATTGAAAGTGATGAGATTAAAACATCGTTGAAGTTAAAATAAGCCGTCAAACATGAGCAGCTTATAGTCTCGTCTCGCTCTCCTGTGAGACGGCCTTTCTGATGGACGGCTGCAGAAATAAACTGCACTTGACATTGAAACGTCCTTGAACTCGGCGTCCCACGTGCGCGTTTGAGCCGCGCGAAAGGTCCTTATCTGCGGATCGGCTACAATCGATCAATAAATCAAATCACTCAGCCCGCGCAGGAGAGGGAAATGGGTCTGTAATCTTTAGCGCGATGACAAACGATGAGGAGCGAGACGAGCCGGAGAGAAGGCTGCTGCTGCTTTAATGTGATGATGGATACTGAGACTGTGTGTGTGTGTGTGTGTGTGTGTGTGTTGTGTAAGAGGAAATTTTAGCAGGGTGAGACCTGAACCTGAACCAGCCTGCACTCACCAGGAAGCCCCAAGGCTGCTGCGTGTGTGTGTGTGTGTGTGTGTGTGTGTGTGTGTGTGAGAAGGAGGGACAAGAGGGAGGGAATAAGTGTGTGTATCCTGCCGGCGTATTTTGACATGCATGATTGAGAGTAACTGTGTGTGTGTGTGTGTGTGTGTGCATTTGTTCTTTGATGTGTGTGCACAAGTAAATGTTTGTGTGTTCTTTGATGTTTGAGGAAATCTGGGTGTATTGTGCACATGCCTCTATTTTTGTGTAAGTGTTTGTGTGTGTGTGTGTGTGTGTGTGTGTGTGTGTGTGTGTGTACCTGACAGTGTTATTGTGCATCATCGAGAGAGTAAGAATGTGAGTGTTTTGTGTGTGTGTTTTGAAGTGTGTATGTGTGTGTTTCTGAGGCAGTAAGCGTGCCTGTGCCTTTGATATGTTTATATGTGTGTGTGTGTGTGTGTGTGTGTGTGTGTATTTGTGTGTATGGCCTTTACAGCACAGCGATAGGTCCTGACCTTTTTACATTTCTACAAAGAGCAGCGGTCAGGATGGTGTGTGTGTGTGTGTGTGTGTGTGTGTGTGTGTTTCAGGGGGTTTTCAGGTGGACACATGGTTTTACCCTGCCACACAAGGTCGAACACATTTCTCCTCTGCGTTTTTTGACATTAAGCTCTCACTGCAGCATAAAAAACAAGAGAAAAAGCTCAGTTTTTTTACAAACATCCAGTGCGGCGCAGGTGAAAGGTCGCAGCCACGGCGGCTTGATAATATTCCTGCGAGAGAGATACGCAGAAAGGAAATAAAAGCCAAGAGCAAGGCGGAGAGCTAAAAAGGATTTCTCAAGAGCGATTAGAGGAGCGGGGAGGTGAATAAGTGGAGGAGAAGTTGACAGGAGGGACTTTTTTTTTATGAAAAAAAAAAAAGTTTGCAGCCTACGCACTCAGCAACCTTCAGCCGTGTATAAAAAAAAAAAAGCGAGTGCCACAATTACCGGGGCAGCAGCGTTGCCTTTGAAAAAAAATGACTGCTTTATCGACACACACACAGTGTGTCGGCGTGCGCGAGGGTTTCTCTCAGGTGCTCGAAGGGCTCAGAGGCTCCTGAAATGTTCCCAGCAGAGTCTTTAGCTCGGAACGGTTGTCCTGTCCTGTCAAAGTGTCCTTGAGCAAGGCACAGGAAGGTTGTTTTTCACCTGCTTTTTCCAGCACTGCAAAAACGCAAAATCTTACCAAGATTATTTGTCTTATTTCAAGTCAAAAATGTCTTATTTCTAGTCTAAATATCTCATTACACTTAAAATAAGACATGATCACCTCAGAAGTAAATTGTTTTTAGACAATTTTCTCTTGTTTCAAGTGAAAATTCACTTGAAACAAGTGAAATTTTGCTTGTTTCATTGGCAAAATTTGCCAGTGGAAAAAGTGAAAATTCACTTGAAATAAGTGAAAATTAGCTAGAAACAAGAAACAAATTTTGCCAATGAAACAAGCAAATTTTCACTTGTTTCAAGCAAATTTTCACTTGAAACAAGAGACAATTGTCTAAAAACAAGTTACTTCTGAGGTGATCATGTCTTATTTTAAGTGTAATGAGATATTTTGACTAGTAATAAGACATTTTTGACTTGAAATAAGACAAATAATCTTGGTAAGATGTTGAGTTTTTGCAGTGAGATGAAGACGGGAAAAAAAAAAATCCAAAATCCAAAGGGAGGCGTTCCATGAAGATGCACCAGAACCCAAACCTGACAGACAGGCTCCAAATGTTAAGATGAGACCCCTGCAGGTTTCTGTCTTATGTACCGTGACGTTAGCTGCAGCGCTCGACACCATTATGTCCAGTCTGCACAGGCGCTGGGATGTGAAGGAACAAAAAACGCTAATTGGACGGGATTTCAGACCTCCCTGTGAAAAACCTGGTCATGTTTTTCCCTCAGTTCAGTGAAAACCGTTGTGTTCATCTGACCCTGCGGATTACAGCGTACAAATAAAAGCACATCAAGAGATTATTAGGCCTTTTGTGCATGTGTGTGATATCAAACCTCACTACATGAACATATTTTTACTTGGTTGCTCTGCCTTAAGAGCATCTAAATCTAAAAATACTGTCCTCATGATGATCTAAGTGCTGTTCCAGAGGCGTTTCCACCCTGACAAGAAAGAACACTTTGGAGGAGACGCTGCATACATCTGTTGAATTTGGCACAAACTGAAGAAATGTAACTGAATATTGGCCCTGAATGTACAAGCATTACATTATGGGTTTTGTCCATTTGTTCATTTGTCTAGTTGTCTCTCTCTGAACCATAAAAAAATCATCTTTGCTGTAGAGTTCAGCGATTGAGCCGCCAACAACAAAATTAAAACTAATCCCCATTTTGCTGGCAGCCCGCTGAAAACCCCGGAGAGACCCTCGTCTGCCCCAGGACCTTTGTTTGGCAGCCGCCCGGGCTTAAAGCCCAAAACCAAAAAAGTGTACAATGGGTCGGGTTTTGTCAGATGGGCTTACATAATGGCCCTCAAAATGAGTTTGGCTGCGGAGAATGAAATCTTTTGAGGAAGTGCGGTTCTTTCTTTGCAGAGCAGCGGCAGACGAGCGAGGCCACACAGCTATCTGCCGCCGAACTCGATTAGAGAAGTTTTATTAAATGTTTCCTGCTCCCCAGAGACACCAAATGGTATTTGGAGCGAAGGCTGAGAGGGAGAGAGAGAGAGAGAGGGGGAGAGACGGGAGGCAGAGGAATGATTAAATGGCTTTTTGATGTTGATGCATTTGGAAGTCCCACTGGTTGTTATCTTCCCAGCACTTAGTATAATGTGAGCAGGGAGGAGGAGGAGGCGACTCTCTGCTCTTCAAAAGAACTTCCACCGGCTGTTTGATGGAGGAAAAGAAACTAAAACAAAGTTTACTTGTAGAATAACTGCATTTTAATCAGCAATTTAATCATTCATGTTGGTTTAAATAATGAGACTGTTTCACTTTTGATTTTTTTCTCCCCCCTCCCCACCTATTTCATCATCGTAGAATTAATCCGTGTTCCCAGAGCTGGTAACCGGTACAGAAATGATTAGTCACTTAATCAATTAGTGGTTAGACAACAAAATGTGTTTGAATTATGATAACTGATTCATAGCTTTAGTCATTTATCAATTAAAAACATCAAACATGATCTGATTCCAGCTTCACGAGGTAATAGTGATAAAAAATAAAATACCCCACAGATACCGACATCAGTCTAACACATTTTGCTAAATTTAACCTTAAAACAGAAATGACTGGCCACATCATTTTTATGCAATACAGAGATGCTTTATTGTGCCAAATATATTGCTGAGGCATAAAAACAACAAGTTGTCCGACTCAGTCACAGCACGACGATGTGACACTGACAGCGAATTAATTGTCCAAATAATTTAAAATCAGCTCATCAGTGTACAGATTTATGGTTTCCGTTACATTTCACGAGTTCCCAACATTGTCCGTCTGCTCTGAAATGTTTATTTTCACTACGGCGACAGCATATTGTGAATATAGAAGGATAATAATCTCTTATTTTGTTGTAATTTTTAGTTATTATTGTTTAATTTTTGACGAATTAATACAGATTTTTCTGCAGGTTGGTGCACATTTCCGTCTCGTAATTATGTGTATTGCAATTGTAGTTTTTCATCTCGGGAGGACTATTAATATGTACACCTTTAGTGCATATTATTCTGAAATTATTTATTTCTTTTGCTTCTGTCGTAATCATGACAGTCATTATGCTCGGCTGCAATTTGGATGGGTTAGCACACATTTTTGACAGGTTAATTTACATTTTGCTGCAGGTTTAGCTCATTTCTGTTCGCCTACAATGCTTTATTTTACATTTTGTGTTTCCACTATTGGACCATATAACTTTGAGTAAAGGGTAGTCTCTCTTTGTCATGGCGATTACCGTCAGTGTTATTAGCAGCAATAGCTCTTGGGTTTTGCATGTTGTTGTTTTGCACATGTTGACGCCGTGGTAATGACTGTGGTTTCGCTGTTTCTGGAGGAGCAGGGAAACCCCGGCGAGTGTTTCTAACCTCGCTGCGAGCTCCACTACAGAATAATCCACCCGCCTTGTCAACCAGGCCTCATACAAAGCTGATTATTGGCTATTTTCAGCCGCTTTGAAGTGGGATCGCTGCTCCTCACTTTGTAGTGGAAGAGAGGGATTTTCTCGCCAATGGAATAGATTTTTTAAAAATAAATCACAGATTGATGTTTTTTTTTTTAAGTGTGTATGTTTGAAGCACGCACTCTGTGATGCATTCGATGGGATCAGAAATAGAATAGAGGGAATTCAGAATGCCGATGCCCTCACTGACTGAAATAGCGTTGTTATTTTCATCGCAGATGAATAGAGAATCACAGGAAACAGTGCAGTGTAAACCTTTGAAACATGGAAGAAAAGGCAGTTAACAAATCAGCATAGCATTAGCAGAACACTGGTTAAAAAAAAAGGACAATAGAAAAAAATTACATTTGTGTAAGTGTGTGAAAGGATGCACTGAGATGTTTTTCACAAGTGTATTCCACAGACAGAAGTAAAAATTAAATCACCAATATTAGTAATTATCCCAAATATGCATTTAAAATTTGATTACAGGAAAACTACTAATAAGAGGGTAAGATAAAAAACCTTTGACAATAAAAGCCTTCTGAGGGTAAAACAGGCCGGGGCTGCAAAAACACAACTGAAAAAGATAATAAAAATAACTTTATTGTCCCCTGCTGTCCCCTCTTGACTTCAACCATTCTCTCTCTCTCCCTCTCTCTCTCTCTCTCTCTCTTTCTCTCTCTCTCTCTCTCCCTCTCTCTCTCGCTCTCTCGCAGAGAACAGAATAGAAATCGGCCAAAACAAGAGTCAGAGTTGGAAATTAATTGAAGGCAGGCTCACCGCCCACTCTGAACACTCCCATCCGCTTGTGTGTGTGTGTGTGTGTGTTGGCCAGCAGGCTGACGTCATCTCCAATGGAAATAACTCTGACTAACTGCTGTGGTCAATAGTCTAACTGGCCAGTACTACCAGTGCTCGGTCACTTTCCCGTCTTCTTTACTGGTCTGACAGCGAGGTTTGGACTCTCTCTGCTCAAAACCAAAAAAAACACAAAAAAAACAAAAGAGTCCTGTTGAGTGTGTAGATTGGAAACTGGTAATGTTAATTATTCAGTGTTAATATGGAGAATACACTGAAT
Source organism: Myripristis murdjan (assembly GCF_902150065.1). Classification (NCBI taxonomy): domain Eukaryota; kingdom Metazoa; phylum Chordata; class Actinopteri; order Holocentriformes; family Holocentridae; genus Myripristis; species Myripristis murdjan. The sequence continues at coordinate 3,134,754 of NC_044001.1, read as the reverse complement.
ACACCTCGTTTTAAGTTGCAGAGAGAGCTGCTTTTATTTTGAAGTTTCATAACTAAGTAAGCTGCACCATGCTTCATGAACGAGAGGAAATGTCGGGAGCAAAGTCTGTTGTTTTTCCCTTTTCTGTAAGACTGCTGCATGCTGGGAAATGAACGTTCAGTTTGAATGATACCCGTTGAGGCTCAGCAAACCGAAGAGTTAAACCTCAGGTGGCGTTTGTTGCGTTCACTGACCGCGGTAAACCACGGACACTTTGTGTGTGGGCGGGGTCTAAATACAGTAAACGGAAGCAGTCTGTTTGAATTTTGTCAGCTGATGACTTTCTCTGGAAGCTCCCTCAAAAGTTCAACCGCGATTTTTGTCAGACCGGCTTGAATTTTTCCAAATCCAAATCCAAATTTATTTATAAAGCACACTTAAAACAACCAGGTTGACCAAAGTGCTGTACATAGGCATAAAAGACATCAGAACATAGAAGAAACATAAAAACATAAAAACGTTAAAAACATAAAACAAAAACATGAAAATATAACAACCATAAAATGCAAGTTTATACAGCTCTCAGGCTGGGTTAAAAGCCAAGGAGTAAAAGTAAATTTGAGCAGTGATTTAACCGTGTCGTCCGTCATCACACAGCTGCCATTGAAATAAATGGAATAATGTGCCTTTTCCTGAGATGTCACACATGCACAGAATTAGGGTGCAAAGGTGACACAGTAGTCGACTGCTGGACTTTGAAACTTTGACGTTGAAAAACAGGGAAAAGCCGGCGCATCAAAAACGAGAAGAGAAGGAGAAAAGCCTTCACCTGCTTTGCTTTGCACCAGTTTATTTTGGGACGCGGTGTTTTTAATTTCCCCGTGTGAATGTTTTTGCACAGAATGCAGAGGTTTGTGGTATATTCAGCAACAGTGGGTGCTCTTCATGAAATATTAACATTTTGCCGATAACGCCGGCAACAGTATGATTAACTTTGGAAATTAAAATTCCAACATAGGATTATAGATTAATTGTGCCAGCCGTGTTAACGCTGACAGGTGTGTTGGTACGGTGGCTGCTGAGGGCCAGAAGACACTGATGCCTTGCTCATTTTCCCCCCAACGGATTCTGTGACTTTTGACCTTTGCACTGAGCTGCTTTTAATGTTAATTGAGGAAGTGAAGATTATTCTGCCGCTGACGTGAGAGTCACTTAACTGGTGTTGAAGCGATTAGCCGATTTAATCGATCAGTTCATCTGGAGAACGTTAATTGAATATAATTTTGCTGATTGATGGTTTCAGTCATTTGTCAGCTAAAAACAGCAAACACTGTCTGATTCCAGCTTCACTCAGATGGTACACTCTCTTCCCTTTTTCTGTCTATATCTTTCTAATATGTCACTGTTTTTAATCTTTATAGAATTAATACTTTCTTTCTTTCTCTCTTCCTTCTTTCAGTTTGGGCTCTGATCACTTCCTGTCAGACTTTGGCTTTATTTTTGACCGTTTATACGTAACGATTAATCAGAATAAAGTCATCAGTTTAATCAGTGATGAATATAATCATACTGCAGTGAGTTCCCCAAATTTAAAACGTGTGGCGTTCAGGTTAAATTAAGGGATTCATTCATTAAATGCATTAATTTAACATTTAAATTTTAAAGATGGCAGGTGTTTCTGTGTGTTGGCGATTTTTCGGCTAAACCAGCAGCTGAGAGGCAGCGAGGCTGGAGGAGAGGCTGGCTGTTTGTGCTTTCAGACCTGTGTGTGTGTGTGTGTGTGTGTGTGTGTGTGGTTGCACTCAGCCGGCATCTGGCTGCTTTCTGGTGGTTAGAGGAAATGTTAGCACTTAGTCAGACATGCACACCTCTGTTTGTGTGTGTGTGTGTGTGTGTGTGTGTGTGTTTCAAAATATCAACAATTTGCAGCTACACACACACACACACACACACACACACACACACACACACACACACACACCATTATTTCCTGTCCTCTAGTCTGTTCTCTGTGTTTCTTGGTCACTGACGTTGAAACACCAAGAGGTAGGAAAGTGTGTGTGTGAGAAGTGTGTAGATGGCCCATGGCTGTGTATCTGAACCCCCTCCTCTCTCTCTCTCTCTCTCTCTCTCTCTCTCTCTCTCTCTCTCTCTCTCACTCTCTCTCTCTCTGGTGAATAGGTGAAGCGAGGACTGTAACCTCTTTGATCTGAGTTGCTCGTCCCTCTGGGCCAACTGAACTCTTCCTCTCCTCCTTTTCTCGCTCACCCCTCTCTCTCTCTCTCTCTCTCTCTCTCTCTCTCTCTTTTCCTCTGTTCCTTTGAGCTGATCATCCCTAGAGAGAGAGAGAGAGAGAGAGAGAGAGAGAAGTGGCCATGGTTCTGGCTTTGTAGTTTAGTTAATTGAAAGTGAGGTTGCCTTTTTTAGCTTCAGCGCTATTCTAGCTGAGGCTCTCTCTCTCTCTCTCTCTCTCTCTCTCCCTCTCTCGCCCCATATTGCCTCAAGTGAGTGGGCCAATGGAAGGATTAGATTGTTAAAGCGATTGGTTATGGCCACTCGTGTGTGTGCGTGTGTGTGTGTGTGTGTGTGTGTGTGTGTGTGTGTGTGTGTGTGTGTGTGCAGTGTCGGGGCGTATGAGGCCAGGTTGAGCTGGGCCGGGGGCGACAAAACTCTTGGGGATGGTGTGTGTTTGTATGTGTGTGTGTGTGTGTGTGTGTGTGTGTGTGTGTGTTGGGACCAATCTATGCAGAAAGAGAGAGAGAGGTGAGCGCACTGCCACCTGGCTCTGAGGCAGTCAGCTGGAGAGAGAGAGGGAGAGAGAGAGAGAGAGAGAGAGTCCTCTGGCTGTATTTGAACAGTCCACTCCTCCATTAGTTTGCTTTGAAAAGCCCTTATGCCTCTCTCTCTCTCTCTCTCTCTCTCTCTCTCTCTCTCTCTCTCTCTCTCAGTCTCTCTCTTTTCATCCTTTCCTCGCCCTCTCCCTCAAAACATTTCCTTCCTTTTCCTCCTTCACTCTGTTATCCCTCTCCCTCTCTCTCTCTCCTCTCTCTCCGCTCTCCAAACCATTTCCTTCCCGCTCCTCCCTCCTTTCGTCCTTCTTCCCTCCATTTTTTCATCCCTCCATCAGCAGTGTATCTGTGTCAGGGAGGAGAAAATGTCACTATCCAGGATTCTCTCTCTCTCTCTCTCTCACTCTCTCTCTCTCTGCCTCTTTCTTTGCCCTCAGGTCTTCAGAGTCTGAAAATATCCTGAAAATTATTTCTAACATTTTCCAGGTCTTGGAAAAGTAAAGGGAGCTGAACGCGTGAGCTTGAAAATCACAAGGAAGGCTGTTGAGGTTCAGTGACGACACAAACATGTGACAACGTTTTTGTCCCGTTTTAAATGTCAGTATCAGTGTGTGACCGTCCCAGCTGCTTTCCAGGACTTACTTAAGTTTACTGTCGTTTTGTTTATTTTTTGGCTGAAATGAGTCAAATGAATGTGAATTAAATGAGCACAATATTGACTCATGAAAAGAGGAGGCAATGAGCAGACGCTGCATATTAAACAGATTATTTTTAAAGCTACATTCACAGGTTTTTTTTTTTTGTTGTTGTTGTTTGATGAGGAATGGGACTTGTGTCTGGACCTTTTTTCTCGTAGTGAGTGTGTGTGCTAAAAACAAGGCGGCAGGCTGGCAGACGAGGTGGAGAATCCAGCGGAGAATTAAAGTCTGAGATGGGTTTGATTTAGTTTGCTGTGTTTTTTTTTTTTTTTCTGGAAGAGGGGATTTATGATCTGAAATTACATTCTAATGGCCTTAAATCATGTATTTCCTCTGTTGCTATTTGATAACATGTGATCCTCCTCTGCACTGATCTGTATTCCCTCCTCTGATTTCATCACAGGCACAATAAGATGATCATTTGTTTTTATTTAATTCTGTGTTTTTTATTCAAGGGCATGCTTGCAGCTGCGCCTTGCTGGAGGAAGATGCGGTCACAGTTTGTTTGTTCTTGTTTTTGCTGTAGCAGGTCTAGATCAGGGGTACCAGACTCATATTAGTTTGTGGGCCGCATTGACCTTCACGGAGGCTGAATTATTTTTTTATTAACATCATTATGACCCAAGTCAACACACGGATATTTTAGGTTACTTTCTGATTTATTATTTTAATTCAGGCAATTTGTAGCCATGGCCAGTCGATGAGAAATTGTATGTTGGCTCATCAAAATTACATGTAATGTAGAATTACATCAAGCAGAAGAAGGAAAAGCCGCAAATATTATTTTGGGGGGTTTTATGCAGCAGCTGTCTGAAAAGCTACCACAGAGATAATTGGGTTGTGATTAGATGTTGGAAATCAGAGGTCGAAGGTCAAGGTCACAGCTTTTCTCCAGAAGTCATACGCTAATTATGACAAAGTTTCACACAAACTACTACACTAACGAGATAAAATGATGACGTAATGACATTTTATATCCGAAAGATCAAAGGTCAGGTTCAGTGTTCAGTTATGTAGGACATTATAATGTCCTACAAAAAAAAAAAATAAAAAATTCTGGCCATTATTCACCACCATGACTCAGCGTTTTGACTTGACTTCAGTTCTGCTGATATTGAGCTTCAGGTGATTATCGTTGCTCCAGGTGACCAAACTCTCTATCAGACCTGTGTGCTCCTCTGTAAAAACACACAGCAAGCTTCTGTCTGGAATGATATTTGTGAAAATAGTGACCAAAAAAATACACTTTAATTCCTTCAGCGTCTTCACTGCAAATATTAAGTGAGCGTGGACAGACATGGATGGAAACAGCAGAGGCAGACAACCACAAGGCGGTCATTCTGGTTGTTGTGTCTGCTCTTGTTGCTGTTGTTGTCACCGTTGCCGTTGCCGCGGCAGCCTCCCCCGTCCGTCGCCCGGATTAGGAGTCAGGATGTAAATGGAAAAGCTGAATTCTTGTAAGATAAGATAAGAAATTCTTACTAATCCCGAGGGGAATTCAAGTGTCACAGCGGCTCTGTCCGTCACAAATCTCACTTAACAATAGGATGAAATAAAATTGTAGTTGTTCTGTTGTTGTGATTGTTGTTGTTTTTGTTGTTGCTGTAGTTACTCCTCACCTCGATCAGGATGTTAATGGAAAAGTTGGTTTTGTTGCTGTTGTTATTGTCGTTGTTGCTGATGGGACTTATTCTTGGTATTGTTAATGGTGTTGTTGTTGTTGCTAATGGTGTTGTTGTTGGTGATGGTGTTGTTGTGGTTGTTACTGTTGTTTTTGCTGTTGTTGGTGGCATTGTTAGTGTTTTTGTTGTTGTTGTTCTGTAGCTCCTGTTGCTGCAGCCTCCCTGTCACTCATCAGGATCAGAGTCAGGATGTAAATGGAGAAGTTGCTGTTGCTGCTGTTGTTGTTGTTGTTGTTGTTGTTGTTGTTGTTGTTGTTGCTGTTGCTGTTGTTGTTGTTGGTGGCGTTGTCAGTGTTTTTGTTGTTGCTCTTGTTGCTGCATCTGGATCCGAGTCAGGATGTAAAGGGAAAAGTTGAGTGAGCCAGCGGGAGGATCACAGAGCCAAGTCCTGCTGCGGTCTAACATGTCAGCCCGCCGACCACACACACACACACACACACACACACACACACACACACACACACACACAGGGCAGTGTGTGTTGCTTTGATCGGGGGTCTCTGGAGGATGTTTAGTTGGCCTTGTAGTACAACACAAACTACTGATCACCTCCTTATCTCTCTCTCTCTCTCTCTCTCTCTCGCTCTCCCTTGCTCTCTCTCTCGCTCTCTCTCTCTGTCTCTCTCCCTCTCTCTCTCTCCCCCTCTCTCTCTATTGCTCTCTTTCAAATTCAAATTCAATTCAGCGTTTTATTGGCATGACAAATAGGCATTTATTTTGCCAATGCAGACATCACATATAGGACAATAAATCAGTGCATATTCACATCCAGAATCACAGCATGTACTCTCTCTCTCTCTCTCTCTCGCTCTCTCTCTCTCTCTCTCTCTCTCTCTCTCTCTCTCCCCCTCCTGCAGGCCGTCAGTCAGACCTATCATGAGTTAATACCCAGGGTGCAGTGTGTTGGCGTAATTATTAGGGTGTGTGTGTAAAACAGAATGACACTGAGAGCGTGTGTGTGTGTGTGTGTGTGTGTGTGTGTGTGTGTGTGTGTGTGTGTGTGTGTGTGTGTGTGTGTGTGTGTTATAAAACGGACTTATCAGCGCTGTCATGGCAAAACCCAAATTTTTTTAACCTGCTGTTAATCTGAAGTTTCACTGTGAGCCGTGTGCTGAAAACCCATGACATCCCCATCCAAATTACTGTGTCTGTGTCTGTGTGTGTGTGTGTGTGTGTGTGTGTGTGTGTGTGTGTGTGTCAGAGGCACAGAGAGAGTAGCTAGGTAGCTCCAGCTAATGGCTCTATTTATAAAAACAGCCCATCTGTCTGTTTTATTACAGAAGAGCATGAATGTGTGTACGTGTGTGTGTGTGTGTGTGTGTGTGTGTGTGTGTGTGTGTGTGTGTGTGTGTGTATGTAGTCGACCGACCCTGTCACTTCCTGAACGCCAGACATCTGTCCCTCTGTCAACACACATCACAACACACATCACTCTGTTATTCACACACACACACACACACATACACTCTGCTGGCCTCCACAGCACAGTCCTGCTTTCCAGTGTGAACTGCTCATCTCTGAATTCACACACACACACACACACACACACAGTGCATCCAGGTAGCAGCTGTGTTAGCTCGCAGGCGAACACTGCTTGCAGGCTCTGCTAATAAAGGAATAGATCACCCAAAAATAAAAAGTTTGCCACCCGCTGCTCCGCCCGGCCTCATAACACAAGATAAGCTTTTTGTAGCAGATTTATTGAGATTTTTAAGGACATTTAAATTAAAATTAATCGATTATAATGTTCATTGGTGATTATTTGTTATAGTTGCTAATCCAGTTAAAATTCCAGGTATTTTTGGGGAG